>NW_013668597.1:9158-11078 GCF_000517525.1 Limulus polyphemus
AGTGTATGGATAAAATATGATTTTTGTATTACTATTATTTTAATTCAAATTAATCAGTGAAAGTGATAACAAATTATATTATAAGTGAAAAAAACAAACAAACTTGGACTGGGTCTTGAACCCAGGTATTTTAGCTAATAGGGCCACTGCTCTATCCAAAGCTATTCAAGAGTACAAGCCTTCCCATTTCTTTTCACCCATAAGGCTTTTTAATTATGATTATGGACTTTGTACTATTTTGTGTTGTATTGATCAGGCAATTATGGTTTGATTTATCTCTACCCAGCCAAATCGTGAGTGTAACTGGACTTACATATGTATATTATTATTTTAATTCACATTTTCGACCAATGAAATTAAACTTTCTAACAAACATTACTGTAAATGGAAAAGCTGGTAAATGAAAAGAAACTCCAGGACTGGAGCTTCTATGATCCAATGCTCTGTTATGATTCACTAAGCAATCCAGCATCATTAGAGCTTTTCACAGTATATACTAAATTATAATTTTCATTGTCTTGTGTATCAATTAGATCTTCAAACGTTTTCCCCATTGCATCACCAATATGATGTCCAAAAGTATGATTGACATAAAAAAACAGCATTTTGTAAATTTGTATGTTCTATGATCCATTGTTCTTTGAAACAAGTGATAATTAGACCTTCTAACATTTTCACTTTTGAATCACCAGTATGTCTTTCAAGAATGTGCTTGACATTAAGAGCAGAATTTTGTAAATCCAAATGTTCTGTGATCCATTTTTCTTTGAAACCAATGAAATTGTTGAGCATGACTAAGTAATGGATGTTACAGAAACAGCATTGACATGTGAAACCTGACTTACTTAATGATTTGTATTTTGATCATGCTTTCTTCATCAAGTGAACAAACCCATCATCAGTGGTAGTTATATGCTATTGGTTATCCATGCAGTAATTTTGCCAACAGCAGAGTGGGACTTTTCTTCATGATGATCATAACCTACATGATTTGTTCATTGGTAAATATTTCAAAAGGCTACTCTCCGGCCTTTAATTTCAGATCCAGTAGCTACAAAATTACAAATCTCCAATATGAGACTGTGAAATATGTAAAGTTCATTTACCAAGTGTTATCACAAACACAACATCTTGTTCATGTTAAAGCTAGTTTTGTGTGAGTTCTGCATCAGAATTACATTCACTGAGTCAAGTTTGTTTCAGAACTATGGAGAAACTGTGGAGCAGAAGTTCATGATTGTACATCCACCATGGACTCAATTATAACAAATTTTTGTTCAACTACCAAAAAGGGTTGGTGCTTGACCCTGAAAGTTTTGGACATTCTGCTACCCTGACTAGGAGATTAGTGTATGTAGTGCAAGGATAACTCAGTGAATGTTTTGTTTGTTCATTATTGTTATGAAAATGTTTGTTGACATGTTACAACATAGTCAGTCCACAAAAACATTTTTGGTCCTTTGTTAAAGTATTATTTACAGTTGTAAAAACTGTAGACAGGACCTAGTATAATGTTAGTATTCACCTGAAGTTATTATATGATCCTTTGTTAATGTATTATTGACAGTTGTTGTCAGATATGAAAGACTGCTTAGTGTAGGTATTATTAATTTATTTATTTTGTGAGTATGATATTTTATGATTGTTTAGTTTTTAATAACAAGAGAGTTAAAAGCAGTTATTTTAAAGGCAATAGTTGTAGTAAGTTTGGTTACATAACTTGGTAAAAATCGTACATGTTTATAATTCATTACTGTTGAGGCTATTGAATTTTGTGTGCAATCCATTGATGTTCAGGATATAAAGATGGAACGAAAAAAAAGGAGACAGAAGAGAAGTAAACGTCACGAAAGGAAAGAAGAAGATACAGTAAAGGTTTAAGAAAGTAAAAGTTAATACGTAGTTAATACCACCACAGGG
>NW_013668597.1:11099-21576 GCF_000517525.1 Limulus polyphemus
AATTACTATAACTTACGTTGTAAGGCGACTTAGTAAGTTAGTTGTGTCGAAACACTGTAAATTCTACGGAGTATAAGTAAGTGCGAAAAAAAAAAAGGGAGCAGAAGAGAGTAAAGTCACAGGAAGAAGAAGATCAGTTAGAGAAAAGTTAAATGCTAAGTTAATCACCATGGGAGTGAAAGGCCTAACAATTGATGTGTTAGAGTGAGATTAACAATTTCGTAAGAGATAAGGAGAATAAGTTGTTTTGTCAAAGGGTGTTCTAAAGTAATTGAACTAGCTTGAATGGACTTTGACAAAAGGCAGACGATTTCTTTGAAATATGAAAAAGGAACAGATGATTTTTGAAGTACAGGATACAACTGCGGTAACTCAACAACAACGTAAGTGAACTATACATGGATAGTCAGGTGATAGAAATAGAGAAAAATAGTTTGGCTTCTCAACTGAATTCTAAAGCAATTGAATAGGCCTAAGTGGAGTTTTGACAAGAAGAAGAGAACTATATATTGTTAAAAATCATACTAATGACGTCCATTAGTATGATGAATTTTTGTACATACTTTTAACTTGTTCTGAATATATATATATATATATATATTGTTTTGAAAACAAATGTAGTGTGTGCTGTTCCTTTATCTTTTTGAATTTATCATCAACAAGAAGAATCCTTAGCCCAAAACACCCATACATTTACTTACTATATATACAAACTAAAAAGCAAGTACCTGACAGTTGTAAACACTACAGGCCCAACTATAGTATCAACATACACATGGAAATATTACATGATCTTTTTGAAAATCCATGATGGCCAGACAAGTTAAGCATCTAGAACTGTTGCAAGTAAATTTTATTTGAATATGAGTAACCTGTTCAAAAACTGACAAATAGCTAGCCAGACTATTAGTCAGTATACAGCAAAGAAGAAATGATAATTAGAAAACAAGAAAAGGGTGATAAATTCAGTAGTTTTTAAATCATTTTCCATTAATGTAAATAAATAAATAAATAGCGCAATGACTATCAATTACAGTTATTGCTAATAGGCAATTTAAATCAGCACTATTAAGCAATAAAGAATTTACAAATATTTAATGCATCTACTTTCACTTTTAAATAATAAACTTTCAGTTATGTAAAACTCCTTACTTAGAAGTTGTTAGTCTATCAAGTGTGACCTTGAATAACTAATTTAGTTATAAAACCAGTTTTTTTATTCAGTATACCAGGACTGGAAAAACCAACTTCTCAGTTTGCCTCAGCATTCCTGTGTCATATTTGAATAATGTATGTTTCTTTCTTTTTTGTTAAGACTTAGATAAGTGTGTGGTGGTTGGGAGTTCTAGAGTGTAGCAGCTTTGGGTGGTTCTGTTTCTACTTTTAATACTTTAATAACTTTATGGGTACAGTCAACGAAAGGCAGTAGGATGTTAGATGTTGTGGGTTTAAGCACTAACCTCTACACCTTTGTTTTGATTTTCCATGATGGTCAACTTGTTTAACTTCAGCATTTTGAAATTTGTTTGATAGATGGGATATCCCCAACACTTTTTGGATGCTATTACCACAAGCTTCACCCATTTATGACCATGGATGACTGACCGGAAGCGAAAGTAGATGCATTAAGTGATTGTAAATTCTTTACTGTTTAATAGTGCTGATCTAAATCGCCTATTAGCAATAATTGTAATCGATAGTCATTGAGTTATTTACCTATTTATTTATATATATATATATATTATCAGGTAGCTGAATATTTGGTTATTTGTTGGATACCGGACATCTGACAGAAACACTTGACTACATACAAGTTTACAATAATTTATTTATTCTGATCATTAAAAAGCATATTAATAAATATATATTTGACATGTAATTTTTATATGTAAACATTTGATTATTGTTTTGGTAGGTACTGGCAGTGGTTCATTGTCCCATGCTCTGGCCAGGACTATTGCTCCAACTGGTCAACTGTACACATTTGATTTTCATGAGCAGAGGGTGAGCTTAGCTAGAGAGGAATTCCAAGAACATGGACTTGGTGACATTGTAACAGTCCAACAGCGAGATGTTTGTGCTGAAGGTTTTGGTCTGGAAGACATTGCTGATGCTATGTTTCTTGATCTTCCACATCCTTGGGAAGCAATTCCTTTAATGAATGTTTCATTCAGATGTTCAGGTAAAATCTCATCATTACTGAAGGTTAGAGTTTAAATATTGATGTATAATGTCATCATGTGTAAAGCTATGGTGTTACTGTTTGTTGAGTTGGTTGTGCTGTTCTGTGTTTGTCATAAGTGTATGTTTTTGTATGTTGTAGATGGTGCTTCTCTTGAATTTTTTTGTTTGTTTATTGATTTCTGTTTAAACCTTAAGTGTTTTATACTTATCACTATTTATCTATTGTTGTTTTTCCTGTGAGAGGCTGTTAAGTTTGGTGTACATTTAAAAGGCAGGATTTTCTACACACATATTGTAATTAGGCCTATATTTTGTTATGTGGTTGTACCAGCTGTTTGTTGGTCATCTCTTCATCTTGCTGTGTTTGATCAGTTTTTGTTTAGGAAGATTTGGTTGTTTTTCAGTTTGAAAGAGATAAGTTTGGATGCACTACACATTTGAAGTGCTAGTTTCTGATTTATTTGTGTCTTCCTATAATTTGAGGTTATGCTTTCTTCATCAAGTAAACAAACCCACTGTCTGAAACTTACTTTTTAATAGTATGTAGTAATGTAAGTATATAGGTGTGTTTGGCTAAGGATTCTTTTACAGTAGGTGTCTGTAACTTGTTGGCAATAAATTCGATAATAAAGACCAGTACTCATTCCACATGTTTTTAAAATAATATTGTCATGTATCTGCTTGTTTGATGATTTCCCATAAAAGTTCTTTCCAAGAAACTTCAGTGATACAAGTCTTTTCTTAATTAAAACTAGTTTATTCTTTCTTGTTACAAACTTTGTAATACACTTAATTTCCACAGTTACTTTAAACTTAAGTACTTTTATAAACACACGCTATCATTCACAGCGATTCACACACTTTACTTACGGTGCCTACTGCTCGCTTGGCTCAATTATCTCTCTTCAATCTATCTGCAGCTTATATACTAAAAAAGAGGGTGTCTAGCAAATGCTGGGACATTCGTGAGGCTGCCCGCTAAGTCACAATCCTTCTAGAAACTCCAGCGTCGCGTGACTTCCGCTGTCGTAACAATATTTATATTCGAAACAAATTAAATGTATACATAACATTCTTTACACTATGCAAATTATAGTCGTATCTTAACTATACAGTTCTATTCTTCTTGTCAAAAGTTCACTTAGGACAATTCAGTTGCTTTAGAATTCAGTTGACAATCCAAATTATTTTTCACTATATTTATTGCAATAGTATCCATATATAATTCACTTAAACTTTCACATGAGTTACCACAGTTGTATCTTGAACTTCCAATAATTGTCTGATTTTCTGATATGGTACTTCCTTCTGGTTACAAGATTAACTATTTTTGTCCATTGCTGCCCTCAATATGCAAATTTTTATTTAAATGTTTTCTTTAAGTATGCCACAAGCCTTCTGCTCTTTCTCTATTGGAATTGAATGATTCTAACATGTCTCTCATATAAATCATCATGCATCACTTCTCCACCAATAGGAGTGTGACATGCTCATGTGACTCCCTCTATATGCCTCTACCGAACTATTTGGCAGCACTTGTTCCCAGTCATTTTTAGTATACTTAAAAGGTGGTCTTCATTTATTTTCACTTCTAGTTTTATTAAAACTGTTTCTTAACTTCAACTTTAATCCCAGTATATTACATTCACATTGCCTGAGAATTCAGTGAGGCCTAATACCTTTTTTTTTATTTAGTTTCTCAGGTATGTGACGTTTTATCCCTTTCCCATATTTCCTATGACCTGCATCCTTCCTTACCACCTGACCAATCATGCCATCCCTGTTGGGTTCCCCCCTCTCTGGATATTCTGGTTAATGTTGACTCAATGCCTCACAATTCTGTGGTGGGATTGGTACGCCTCACCCCTCACAGGCTTCGGATCAGTTTGTTTTTGCATATCATCATGCAGACTAACCTTTTTCTGGACTGGCAATTGTTAAGTTCATTTTGCCTGTTTGGGGGTATGGCCCCTGAATCTCCTGTATGTCTTACCCATGCCCAATTTCCCACTTTTGTCTCCTCTCTGAGGCTCCCCACAGAAATTCTGAGTGGTTTTCTGGGGACTTCTTCCACATTGGCTCATTTTGTCGTTTTTGCCTCTAGCTTTACATATGTGGTTTCTCTGTTGTTGGGACCTTCTAGGTCATACTGCAACCTGAACTCGCATCTATTTACTATCATCTTATCTTAGGGATTTATGTATAGGCCCCATATTTGTGGCACTACATCTTTAACACGATTCCTGAGTTTTTGGAATCATGGGTTGCATCAATACAGCAGTAATCTACCCTTTCCAACCTTGTTGCCCATTTTTCAGTGTTGGAGCTCTATAGAGCACCTGTCCCTTCTCCTCAGAGTGCTTCGTCTCATTGTTCCTTTGATGACATGTCACATCACCAACGGTATTGGTGACTACCCAATGGGTTCTAGTCTGATGGGAGCTCGGCTTACTAGTTTTTGTTTTCACTGGCACCCTTTCATCATGAATCTTTGGGTTCTTCAAGTTTTCTCAGAAGCATTTCTGATCCAGTCGTTTTCCCACTTCCCGTGTCTCCTATACCCGTTTCTTTCCTCCACCTTGGGATCCCATGACCAGCCAGCATCTGTCGCTGTTCTGGAACTACTATCTCTACAGGCCATCATACCTGTTCTACATGCTTCACCATATTTCTTGTTCCAGACTTTCTGTTGTTCCCAAGTGCATTGGGGATTGGAAGCCTGTCATTGAATTCTCCCCCTCAATTGCTTCATTCAACTGCCCTGTTTTACCATAGGATGGGCAATTCTCTGGGCTTATGGATGACCAGGATGGACATCACCAATGCTTATCTCCACATCCCTCTATCACCACAGTCTTGTCTGTATCTTACATTCATCTGATCAAGGGGTGGTTCATCACTTTTGCACCCTACCTTTCGGGCATACTTCCAACTCTTATGTCAGGTGGTCAGATCTTAGCTTACCATATTCAAGCTCTGAGTTTACAATTACACCATTTTATGGATGACTGACATCTTCTGGCTCCTTCCGAATCGGAGTTGGCCAGCCATACTCGCCAGCTCCTTCTAGTTGCTGCTTGGGTGGACTGATTCATCAATTTGGAGAAGTCCTTCCTCCGACCTCCCCAATATCTCATCCACCTGGGTGTTCCTTTCGACACTCATCTCACTCGGGCCCACCCCTCTCCTCTACAACTTCTTCCAAGGAACTGTTAGTTTGCCATGCCTTTCAGCTCCCTCACTTCTGCTTGTGAGTTTCTATTGTTTTGGGGGGATGTGGTCATTAATGATGACACTGGCCTCTCTCGGTCATGCGCATATGCAATCCCTTCAGTAGGCTCTTCATGATCAATGGAATCTTGCTTGTGATCTCCTATCAGCTCCTGTTACCCTTTCTCCTACCTGATGGCCAATCTGCATTGGTTGGACAAGTCCCATTTGTCAGTGGGTGTCCCCCTTCCTCCTCCTCCTCGTCTTGATTTACATCGTTTCATGAATGCATCCATTCAGGGCTGGGGTGCATGGGTCGATCACCAGGAGGCTTTGGGTCACTGGTATGAAGACAAAAGGTCCATGCATATCAACGTCCATGAGCTTTTTTGCAGTCTATCGGGCTTAGAATCACTTCCTTCCTCTCACCAGACAATGTCTAGTGATGATTCTTTCTGACTGTACTATGGTGGTAGCACATATCAATCTCCAAGGGGATACCCAGTCAAGATCTCTCTGTTTTCAAACATTGGATCTACTATATTGGACCTACATGCACCACATTCATCTCTTTGCATATCACGTTCTGGGTGCTTTCCATCTCATAGCGGATAGTCATTCTTGCCTCAACATTATATATCCTACATAGTGGTCTTTCAATTCCCTCATGATCTCTCTTCACTGTACCACTCTGTATCAAGTCCTTCTGATTGCTCCTTATTGGCCAGTTCCACGATTCCAACAACTGCAACTTTTCTTTCCTGTACCTCTTCCTTTGTCTCTCTTTCTTCTTCATCAACCTTTCAATGGTGATGTATCAGGACCTATGGAATGTGTTCTGCAGTTGGTCTGTGACTCATGGCTTTCTCGCAGACTGACCTACTATGGCTCAAGTGGTGAGTTTCTCACATGTCTTTTCGATCAGGTGTTTTTAGTCTCCTTGCTCTCTGGATTTTTGGACTGCCTTATCCCTACCTTTTGTTTTTGTGATTTTGCTTCGCTTGTCCTTACCATGTTCCTGTATTCCTTCTGGATTTGTCATTCCCCAAGATGGCCTACTCTTCCAAACTGGGATATTAAGGTAGTTCTCCATTCCATTACTTTACCATCATTTGAACCACTTTCTTTGTGTTCCAAGTTCCACCTTTCCCTTACAACATATTTCATTCTTCTCTTAGTCTTTGGATGTTGAAGGCCTGATTTGTTTGCTGTGGATGTTTCACGTACACTTTACCACCATACCAATTTCTCTTTTATCCAGATAGCTCTTTCCTCCCAAAGACCATGGTGGCTAGGAAAGGTAACTCCTCCTTTTCGCTTATTCCTTTCCTTATATTTCTCATCTCTACCCTTGTCCCAATCCAGATAGATTTCTATGTCTGGTTCGTACTCTTCTTTTTATTTTGTCTGCATGGCTTCTTTCCGTAGTACCTGTTCCCAGCTCTTATCCATTTGCAGTCTTCCTCAGTTCCAGGATTCCCCTTTTACCTTCACTAATTGAGATCACCTTTTGATTTGATTGGCTTCTATCTCCTTGTCTTCTTCCTCCAGGAATTTGTTCCAGGTGTCTTCTCATCAGATTTGACACCTCACCTTTTCCCTCACCTCTTGTCTTCATTGGCCATTGGAGGAAATCCTACAGTTAGGCATGTGGACTACAACTAATACATTCATCTCCCATTATTTACATCATATCATGGTTTTTTCTTCATCAGGTTTTTGTCTTCCACCAGTGGCCATTCTTCAGATTTCAGTGCAACTTTGACTGGGTAAATTTATATCATTCTTTTTTTTTCTGGGACCCTTGCCCCATTTCCTCATTATATGAATCCCGCTCTATGTCGAGTGGTGTCTGACCAGGTATTCTTTAACTTGAAATCCACACTATATGGCCATGTTGACTCATGCTTTCTCTTCCATGCCTTCGCAATGCTCACTGTTGAGATGGGGTGTTCCACAAGATCTCTTGTAGGTGAATAACTCCTCATCGTACTTGCTTCATAAACTTGCTCGTTCTGGACCATACCACCCATGGGCTGCATGGGTAAAGCAGAAGAGGATAGCTGCCCATCCCTGCCATGCATTGCATTGAATATATTGGTATGATCTGCTTTTCAAAATAGGGTGAATAATTTGGTATGGTCTGCTTTTCAAAATAGGGTTTTGTGGTCACCCATTGCACTGTCTCAGGTGATGACGTTCCCCTGGACTCTCCACTGCATTCTCATCCCCTTTCTTCTAGTGAAGTGTGGGAATCCCTACCACTTTCCAGTTCCAAGCTACTGGTATGGTTGACCGTGGAGGCACTCTCCTGAATAGGTTCCACACAAAGATGGCTATAACCACTCAGTACAGAGTAGGGTGGTGGTATTCTGCAAGTGTAGATGGCGTTATATCCTCCAATATGCAATATACATTCACAAGAGAGTGAGATGTCAAAGTGCAGTTCACCCCTTTGCTTGCAAGACCTCATCCTACCCCCATGTGGATGTCCGTACACCATAGCTGGATTTTGGATTTAGAGTAAAACCAATCAACATAAGTCCTTACACATGTTTAGAGTGTCTATCTTCCTCCCTCGATCATATTCCTTCTGTATTGTGGGTCATAGTGAAGAAAAAGGGTGATTGTTCCAGTTCTGTCCTTTTTGCTGTCTTTCGTGGTGTCATAATCTGAGGACGTTATTGCATTTGGGATAGTTTCGGTCAGTTTCACTGTTGGGGAAGTTGATTTATATTACATAGACATCCTTTCGATACCTGATGTCTGGTACCCAGATTGATTGATTAAAGCTAATACATGGTCATTCTCAGGAGTTGGAGTGGTTCCAGATTCCCTCCCGTCTCCTGAACTTGAGGTGAAGATGGTATGAACCTCATCCTACCCCCACATGGATGTCAGTTCCCAGTGGCATGGATTTTTGGATGTAGTTGACTTACCGAATACGGTCCGTCGTGCCCTAGCCTCTGTACACTTTGGGGCACATCCATTGTTTTACCCACTTTTATACTTGGTGGGATTGAGTTACATATATATTTACATGGTTAGGATCATTATCCTGCCACAGTTCTCTCCCACTTGGATGTGCTCCTCCCTTTTTCTGCCCTTACCTACTACACATTTCATTGCCATTCCCTCGCACCAGTCCCGTCTCGTAATGAATGTGGGATTCTGGGTAATCTTGTGAGAAGAGAGAAGTATCGTATCATAAGTTATCATTTTCTTATACTGAAAATGTAGTTCTGATAGGTACTTTCCACCCTTCCTCCCAACTTCCCTCTGGTGCTTACATTTTCTGCCAAACATCGAAGTGATAGTTTGATAGAGGCATGTAGAGGGAGTTACATATGTCACGCTCCTATTGGTGGAGAAATGACGCATGATGATTTACATGTTGGAATCATTCAATTCTAATAGGGGGGAGCAGAAGGCTTGTGGCATGCATAAGAAAAAATTTGCATATAGAGGGCAGTACTGGAAGAGAATAGCTAATCTTGTGAGTGGAGGGAAGTGCCTGTTGGAAATACATTTTTTGTATAGGAAAATTATAACTTTCGTGCTTCCAAATAATTGTCTGCATTTTCATCAAAGTCCATACAAGTGGGTTCAATTAGCTTAAAACACCCTTTGACAAGATAAATTATTCTCCTTATCTATTTCAAACTATTGATCTCACTCTTAACATATCAACCGTTAGGCCTTTCACTCCTACGATGGTTAACTTTTCATTTTCTAACTTTTCTCTCACCGACTTTACTTTTTACTCTGACTTTGTTTCTGCTCATCTGGTTGCAGCTGTTTATATGTCACTTAGGCCTTCTAGAAATCTCTATAGACTCAATATCAATGAATTACAAACACAAAATAATTAACAATACTACCTACACTAAACAGTCTTTTATATCTGACACACATCATCTACTTATTGATTTTATCATGACTTTTTAAGCTACACCTATGTCTAATAATTCTTAAAG
Source organism: Limulus polyphemus (assembly GCF_000517525.1). NCBI lineage: Eukaryota > Metazoa > Arthropoda > Merostomata > Xiphosura > Limulidae > Limulus > Limulus polyphemus. The sequence continues at coordinate 20,471 of NW_013668597.1, forward strand.
CTAACAATTCATTTTGCTTTATCACCATTTGATTGAATGTTTTGGGGTTAAGTTTTAAACAAATGGAATGTAACTAGTAGCATGTCATCATATACAAATGCTTGATGGAGATCAAATCCAGATTTCTAATTGTTGGGAACCTGCTGTGACCAACCAGTTTTTTTACCTGTAAGTGTTGCAAACATCATTGTAAATGGTGTTTTGTATGTACATCTATACTTTCAACATCATTGGTAAGTTAATCATTTCTTAATCTCTACTTTTAACACAGGATATCTCCCTCAACCAGAGACACCTTGTACATAAAAAAATCTATGATTTATCAGATTTTGGTGAAACTTAAACAGAATTTAGACAGCTTCCAAATTAGACAAAAATGACAATTATGACTGGCCACATCATCAGCAGAAATCCCATAGTTAAACACAATTCTTCTTGTGTAACCAACATGTCTGCTATGTGGGCCTTCTTCTTTGGCCATTTTTACATCTGTTTTTCAAACCAGAGCCCAATAAATCTTCAGCAGATAGCTCTGAACCCTGCTGACTGTGACTGGAATTTTGCTACTCTTTGGAATCTTCTCATCAGTCATCATCGTTCTTCCAATTACTAGCATATGGAAGTTTCTGAGATGTTTAAATTGCAACCTGTGAGCTGCTGTAGATGTGATCATGATGGACTTTTTGGCAGTTCTTATTAAGGCAAGTCCATTGATCAAGCCCAAAAATGCTGTGGTGGCATTCAAAAACAGTAGTGATAGAAGTAGTAATAGCTTTTTGCCAGATTAGAAGATCGAGAATAAGACCTCCAACCTGAAACAGAGAATGAAGAAAGAACTCGTAATTTGATAATAAATTTGTGTATATGACCATTGCTAGTAAGGTGGTGCAACCGCTCTGAAACCCTGTGATTGCTCATAACTCCTAATTGAAATATGTTACCATTATATGTTACTAATATTCGGATATAGCAGATACTTGACTTTCCAAAAGTGGGTGCAATGCCCAGGAGCATCGAGAGCCAGCCCAGCCCTGGGATCAGTAATATCATCGGGGGTCCCCTTTCATTCTATTTATTAACTTTTGCTGATTTTTCATAAAAGAAAT
>NW_013668597.1:21803-28234 GCF_000517525.1 Limulus polyphemus
CCATTTTAGCTCATTAAGTACTATGTATTTCTAGTGAGCTTTGGAATATCCCACTGCCGGGCCCCTCAACAGGAGCTGGTGCAGCTGCCCCCTCCTCTCATAAACTCTGGCAACACCTTCAAGAAACAATTACTGCTACTTTTGGTTGAGAAAAAGATCTTATGTTAAAGCATGTGAAGATGTTACTTTATGTCTTAGAGCAATAGTTCTGAAGAGTAAAGGTGAAATATTTAAAATTAAAATATAAAGGCTTAATCTGTGTCTGTGTTTAGATCATTCATTTGAGGTATTTTGTGGAATATTAATGGAAAGTAGAGCCATCAAAAGTGAAAGTGTATGTGTATTTTTTTTAATTTCATAAAATAGCTTTTACAACCAGATATTTCATATTTCACTTATATTTTTGTAAATGATCATTTGAAATGTTAAAACATTTAACTGAACAATTTCATTATTTTTCACCAGAACTTGGTCCTGTTATAAGAACAATAATATGTTTAGTAAATGTTTATTAGATAAGACTTTTTCTGTAGACTTTCATGTATTTATAAGAAATTATTAACATTAGTTTGAAATAAGCGATGACAAGGTTTTGAATATGTCAGTCTTATATGTTTTATATCATCTAAGATGGCTAAATCTGACCTGTTGATTGGTAGTTGAAAACCATGTACAATGAACAAAGGTGCAATTTAAAATTATCTGTTTTATTTATCACACAGACTATCACTCATTTCGTGAATTGTTTCTTGTTTTATGCAATATGTAATCACTGAAATCATAATGGGTTTTTACATATTTACAAATATGACAAATATAACTAACTAAAAATGTTGAAGTCTAATTATTATTATTATTTAAAATAAAGAAATAGCATTGGTACTTCATCAAGTACACAACTGTAAAGGACTAATAATATCCATTTTTATGTAGCTATGATAATTTTTTAGAGTAAATATAGATAGGAATTGACTTAAATCTGCAATATATTTTTCCCATTCTAACCAGAAAAGATTTTAAAAAGTATGCACCTATATCCTGTGTAATTATGATGTAAGATATAAGTTATTGTTGTATGCTTTAATAGCTTGCTTGTGTATAGGTGGGCGTCTGTGTTCCTTCTCACCTTGTATAGAACAGGTACAGAAGACTTGTGAAGCACTGCACACAGGAGGATTTACTGATATTACAACATTAGAATGTTTGCTACGTCCATTTGAAGTAAAAGAAGTTTCTCTCCCACATCTTCACTTATCAGAAGAGACACTCGTATGTTTCATTTTCTTATCACGGTAGTTCTTATATACAAATAATAGTATTTGGAATATGAAAAATGTTTTTTTTTTATGATTTACAATTTTTACTGATGTTCTATAATGTCTTGAACATAATTTAGATAGTTTACAGAACTATTGTGATGAATACTTATACAAATGTATTTTAATAGAATCAAAAGCCAGCAAGTAATCAAATTTTTCAATGTTTTTTAGAATAAAACAAGGAAGATTAGTTTAGAGTCCCAAGATGGCACCACAGACGTGAAAAAGGAAGAGACAGGAAAAATTAATACAAATTCATTAGATGACACCACTGGTGATGCAGTTTCTTTCTCAAAATCAAACTCTAAACGAAGTCGGATTGAGAAATCAATGGAAAACGTTTGTGAAGCAGAATGGGCTGCTGTGCCGAGCTTGCAAATACCAGGACATACTGGTTATTTGACTTTCGCTACTTTTACACATAGTTAACACTTTCATGTAAGACTTCACTCCTTTGTGAAAAAAAAAATGTTTAATAAAGATTATTTATTGAAATTGTTATCAAGACATCTTAAGTCATTACAAGCTATTAAACATGAAATGTAGTGTTTACATATAATAATTTACACTTTATTAAAAATATACTTAGTGAAGTTTAATTGTTAATAATAACTGATAACAAGGTGAATAAAATATCTCATTTTTTTCAGGATAAGAATTATTTTGAAAGTAATGGATCAGCTAGATATGCTTCTTATATTAACAGTTGTGGAAAAATTATCAAGATTCTATAAAGTCGTTTGAAACAAAATGTATTCAGTCACTGCAACACTTTCGTTTATTTGGTAAATGTTGGTTAAATATATTACTTTTAATTTACAGCAAATATTTGAATTTGAAAGAAAAATTCAGTTCCAAGTATCAAAACCTAACATAATAAGTACAAGATTTACAACTTGAAATGAACGAATAACTTGTGATGTTACAAACTGTTAACAAAAGTTTAATATATTTAATGTTTTAGTATGCCTACAAATGTAATAAATGGCATTAATACTATATTCATTATTAGTGAATCAATTTCATATTAAACACTTGTATTTGTAAAAGATATCTTAATTATTATTTTAATACTGAAAAGTGAACTTGCTTTGGCTAATACTCAAAAGGCCTCGCCAAACTTGTAAGGTTTATAACGTGTAGGAACAACTAATCATGTTTATTCAAAGGAATGGCGAAGAGTTTTCTACCCTCGTCTAATATTCCAATGACTGTTTGTTAAATACTGTAATTAAACTTGTAGCAAAGATATAGAACTTAGTTTTCCTGAAATAATAGGTTTATTGAATTATCCCACATTTAGTGTGACACTCAAAAAATTTAGGCCTAATTTTTTTTATTTCTAATTATATTAAGGTAATCTTATTTGATTTGTTAAACATGATTATTAATGTTAAAAGTTATACATGATTATATAACCCACAGTAAAGAAGCACAAAACTGTAAGGTTACATACAGCATCATAGTTTTGGAAGATTAACTTCGGCCAGCAAAGCCTCTTCTGTTACATAGAAACATCGCGACTCAAAATCTATTAGAGAGATGTAACATATTACATGTGGTATACTATTTCACTTGTTAAGTAGTATATACCATTAAATGATTATTAGATCCAAACCGATATCCTATTTATAATAAATAAGGCTTTGAAGAAACATTTGTCATGTTAATTCTTTTTCTTCTTTGAGCAAATGAATTCTTCGCATTGATTCCTCTGTATGGCTCGGAAAAGCAATTTTAGGCCTAGTTTCTCGGCCCACTCATCTTTGACCCTGAAAATACAATAAAACAAACTTGCTGTTGACTTAATTTGCTTTACTTTTACATCATTTACCAGATCAACAGAATTGAAAGTAATATCAGCTCATTAAATAATAATAATAAAGGATATTATACCAAATTACAAGAAATGTGACAACACATTCCTCTCCATATGTAGGAAGTCATTTTGAGAAGTTTTCTAACAGCTTTTAATTACTTTCCTTGTAAACCTGGATGATTTGAGATTATTCACAATTTGTTTCACTATCTGCTAATTAACCACTTTTCTCAACTAATGTCCGCACTTCCTGTCTATCTGTTAGGTAATACAAAATAGTGTTTGTTTTTGTATAGTGCTAGGGACTTTAAAGTTATTCAAAATATGGTTTTCTTTATTAAATCATTCCCCATACTTTTGTAATATTTTAACAAGTTTATTTTGGACAGGTTCTTAGATCTCTCACTAAATTATTTACAAAATTTTGTTTTCAGGCAGATCTTTGACTAACTCTTCATTCTTCGTTACGTAAAGATAATCTAATAATTTGGTTTTCCAATCTTAAGTTTCTTACTCAATAATTAAGAAGAAAGAAATTATTTCAACTTGCTACTCACGTAGAAGCTAATTTGTAGAACATGCGTTGCACGATGTTCGCCTCATTAGCTTTTCCCTCTATGGTGACCATGCAGAAAATATGTTGCAGACAAACGGGATCGTCCAGACTGGTCATCTGATATTGACTGATGATGTCTAGAACAGGATTGAAGTAATTTGAAGACTGATTAGCTTGACGTCGACGTCTTCCACCACTTAATGATACTACATTAGGTATCAGAGCACCCAGAAGGAGACCAAGGGGTAGGACACCTAAAAGAAGGGCAAGAGGACCAAGTTTTGCAGCCTTGAGTGCACCGAGACCTAGAATACCTGATCCTCTATCAAATCCAGTCATACCAAACCCTCCATACCCACCTCCTTGTCCACCATATCCACTAATTCCCCCATATCCACCTCCTTGTCCACCATATCCACTAATTCCCCCATATCCTCCCCCTTGTCCACCATATCCACTAATTCCCCCATATCCTCCTCCTTGTCCACCATGACCAATATTAAATCCACCTCCTTTTCCACTATATCCACCCCCATGTCCACTGTGTTTTCCCCTATATCCTCCCTTACCTCGATGACTACCTTTTCCGTGATTTCCTTTTCTATTCCCATATCCGCTTTTCCCTCCATGACTACCTTTATGCTTTCCTCTGTTACCCTTAAAATTGCCACCATAGCCAATTCCTTTACCACCATGCCCATGACCTCCTCCACCTTTTCCTCCATAGCCACCACTACTAACCCCATGTCCACCACCTCCTCCACCTTTTCCTCCATAGCCACCACTACTACTATCCCCATATCCTCCACCTTTTCCTCCATAGCCACCACTACTACTAACCCCATGTCCACCACCTCCTCCACCTTTTCCTCCATAACCACCACTACTACTATCCCCATATCCTCCACCTTTTCCTCCATAGTCACCACTACTGCTACCCCCATATCCTCCACCTTTTCCTCCATAGCCACCACTACTACTACCCCCATAGCCACCACTACTACTAACCCCATGTCCACCACCTCCTCCACCTTTTCCTCCATAGCCATTATCACCAGGATAATGTTCTTTCCCTCCTTTTGTACCATAACTACTACTTCCACCCCCATAACTACTGTGCACACCATCATCACCACCTTTATTATAACCACTGCCTTTGCCAGAAAAGCTAATCCCTTCACTTCCTGTACCACCATCATAACCACCCCCACTATTGTGCTGTGTATACTGATTGGAATTAGTGGCTGATGCTTGGAAATCCACAAACGTCTTTGGATCTTGAACGTAAGGGGTATTACTTTCTAAAGAAAATCTAAATTGATCTGGGATTCCTGTTATGCCAAAGTCAGTATCAGGGTTACCTTGGTGATTCTGTAAGTTGAAAGTCTCTGGAATTTGAGAAAGAGGGAGATCTCCATCAAAGTTGTTAAAAGAAGAAATTTGGATAGGTTTAGGTGGCTTAGAAGATGGTGAAATGCCAAAAAAATTATCAGGAGTCATCCAAGGTGAGTTAGATTTGGCACTCTGTGTTGAAACCATAACACTGGAACTCGCACTGGACCCCAGCTTTTCTGAACTATCCTTAAACTTTACCTGTCCAAATGTTGGGTTAGGGTGACTATTGTATCTAGGAGGATCTAGATGATTTGAATAATGGCTATCTTGCAAAGTCGACTGATATAGGCCAGACGAGTCAGGAAAGGAAATAATAGAGTTAGAGGCTGAGACAGCGTTTTCTTGGTTAAGTGCATGATGTAGATTACCTTCTGACATAGAATAATCATGCGTATCGTCAACTTTTGATTTAGCTGGCAATAATGGATTACTTTTTAAAATGCTATAAACTGGATTTGTTGTCAAAAGATTAGAATCGTACTGGTGGTTACTGTTTTGTTGTACTGGTGGATCATTTGCTGATGAAGAGTAGACAGTCTTTCGCTGATGTTCACCAAAGGTGCTACCAGATGCTTCAGAAAACGATTGCTTTGGACTGACAGTATTTGGACTTAAATCCACGGGTATGCTCCATAACTCCTCTGATCTTTTGCTAGCTGTTGCATTTCCCTTATCCGAAGTATAGCTCTCTGATGCTACAACTGCAGATCCAGTATCTCCGTACCACATAAGCAATATCAGTAGGTACAACAGATAAGTACTACCCCACCGGAGCGTGTTATTAACTATGCTCATTATTTATCTGAAAACAAAAATATGCAATTGACTATCGCATCACTAGTAAAGCAAACAGAAATGTATAAGTTATCACAGATTAAGTAATTTTTAAATAGAAAATGAAATTAGGACCTAAGCAGGCCAAGGTTCACGCTACTAGTATACCCCTATATCCTTCTTTCGAAACAGTAGAGCCCTTCAATTATATGGTTACGGTTCATGTTTCTTGTGTCCCCTTATATCCTTCATTCGAAACATTAGAGCCCTTCAATTATATTGTCCTATAACTGGTTATTTATTTGTTAAACACGTTCAAAATCACACGGTTGCATGTTACTGAATATTAAATCAAACAATAAACTGAAGAGACTTTCAAGATTATTCACAACCAGGAAAGGAAATGGGTTTTAAGAACTAGGTATACGCTTGGAAGGAGAAGTGGGGTGATAGGTATAGAAAAGATAGGAGGTTCCTATTTTATATTCTAGCTTGTCAATATCGGTAATTTGAGTTCCTAATTCGTAAGAAACCATAGACTTTGTACTTGGAAATCACACACATCTAA
>NW_013668597.1:28551-36870 GCF_000517525.1 Limulus polyphemus
ATTTTAATTAAAATCTACAATTTCATACCAAACTTATTGACATAAATTCATAACATAGTAGTTCAATAAAATTTTGATTGTAAGTCAACAAATGCGATGTCGTGGCCTTTGATCCGTAACGATTGGGTTAATAAACATCTTCAGTGGTACTAAACTTAACCAATGGGGAAAAAATGCAAACTGAGAACTAGGTACACGGCGTGCACCGCCATTTCTATCACTGTTCAGGTGGATAGGGTGCTCGACTCGCAATCTGTGGGTCGCGGGTTCGAATCCCCGTCACAACAAATATGCTCGCCCTTTCAGTCGTGGGGGCGTAATAATGTGACGGTCAATCCCACTATTCGTTGGTAAAAGAGCAGCCCAAGTGTTGGCGGTGGGTGATGATGAGTAGTTGCCTTCCTTCTAGTATTACACTGCTAAATTAGGGACGGCTAGCGCAGATAGCCCACGTGTAGCTTTGCGCGAAATCCATAACAAACAAACACTGTTCACGACATAGTTTCTATGTAATACTTGTTTTACGAGTCAGAGTATGTTAAACACGTGTTCAAGGGTTCTAAAGATATTAATAATAGTATTGTTTAAATAGTCTTCGTGTTTGTTTATATAAAGACTGATCTAAACAGACCAACCAAACAAGTTCATAAACATGTAAATTTTAGACAGAATTATGAACAAAATATATGTCTTATCAAACAAACCTTAAGTTTGATTCAATTATCATCCTATCTTTTAAAAACGTGACTAAATCGGAAGCACTTGATAAAAGATAAATATGCCTTGTAGTTTCAAATGGGATTTCAGTTGACTTTAATTATACGAACATTTAGTTTAAGTAAAGGATAAGTACTTGATACATGCCTCCAAGTGGCAAGGCGGTATGTCTGCGGACTTACAACACTAGAAACCGGGTTTCGATACCAGTGGTGGGCAGAACACAGATAGCCCTTTGTGTAACTTTGTGCTTAATAGCAAACAACAAGAAATTGCTACACATTTTCCCCTATGTTACTGATCACACCATTTTTAGTAACCCCTGTTTATGGCATTGCAAACTTCCTAACGGAACATGATATCTATCGATTCAGTGAATTTCAATCATATTTTATTACATTGCTACAAAAACTCCGATCTTTTATTAACTTTTAATATTAAGTTACATGCACTTTTGGATCATAGATTTATATTTGAAAACAATTTAACAAAACTTGGTGATTGCACTGGTGGCAGATGAGCTCATTTGAGGTTGCAATAGGTATCTATCTCAACAATTAAACTATTTAACTTTTTCATTCACTGAACTTTTAACATTTAAACCCAATAATAATTTTTGAACTAACTAGTTCTGATGATGTCGCAATGGCGAAACGTTAATCGAAGTTTTTATTACTATCTGGAGAGTTATGGTAATTTTTTCTAACTTTATTGCCAATTATGCTCTAACATTTTTTGAACCTTCTGCTTATTGATTACAAAATCAGTATTGTGTAATAATTTTTTTACATTGGTATTTGACTTTGTTATATTTTATGCAAGTTTGGATAAATATTCAAAAGACAGTGATTCATTTACAATTTTATTATTATAAGTTGTACTTGTATTATCTAACATAATTTTATTCCTAAATGATACGCATTAATATATTGATGTAACATAATGTTGAAATATGCCAGGAATACGGAATAGCGATTTTAACCAACTTAAAACCTTACAAAGTTATTCTTTTTTTTTTTTTTTTTTACTCTAGGTTTATCTACAAGTAGAACTTAAAAGGATAAATACACTAGCACTAAACAATGAATGGTGGTATTATTATTATAAAATATTGTATTCAGTACTCACCTTAAATCTTAACGCTTTTGCTCGGAAAATATCTTCATGTCTTCTAAATTCCAAAACGGAATCTTCTAATCGTTCTTCTCACGTTTCTATTATAAAACGGAATGTATTTTTACGTTTTGTCCAATCGCTTTTATATTCCGGATAATCAACAATTAAAGCGTCCTCTTCAGGATAAAGTTGAAGTTAAATAAGAGGGCTGTTGGCCAGGAAGGTCATGTTCTCTGTGTTATTAAAGCTCCCTTCTCGCTTCACACCAGCGTAACCATAAAGGACCTTGCGATAAGTAGAATACAATAAACTGGGTAAAAGGCGTGGTAAATTATATGGCAGGATGTATTGATGTTTATATATTGTTTAAATACCGGCTTTTCTCTCATCGCTGGTGTGACTGTCCTATAACCACTGGTGCACAGAAAACGCCTCTAACATGACCTTTCTTGAGTAGAGAGTATAAAAAACCTATATTTCTAGGTTACTAGGCTGAGAAGAGACGTTAGAATAAATATTTGGATCAGTTGTAACTTGGGCTGGAATTTGCATTGTTTTTTCTAAACAAATTAAACTGTTCCTCTCTTCATTGACTATTATTTATGCTCCGATATTACGTTGTCGGTTTTTGTTTCTTGAAAATTTAATTGTTCTTTCCAGTAATTCTATTTTATTGATACAAGAATATTATACTTTTTTAGTTGTTGAGTCAAGGAGTAGTTTACTGTCAGTTCCACCAGTCCAGCTAAAAACCACACTTTTTCTTTTGTAAATGATTTTTAAGATAAGAATGGAAAACAAATTTATAATGACCAATTTATGCATTTTCTTAGCGAGTCATGCCAAACTAATTATTAGTTAGTTAGTTCTGAGTTCTGAAGATATAATGCAAAAAGTACACTCATATAAAAATTCGCAAACTTTCTCGGTTGTAATAAATTCAGTCAAATTTTCTAGTAACCTAAGAATGCAACAACAGATTACTTTGCCACTAAAGCTAGAATTGTCATTAGATTTGATTAGTTTAAGTAGATTATCGGGAGCAATCACCATTCAAAGTAATGTCGAACAAAATTACCATAAAATAGCTCATTTTGTGAACAAATCCAAAACGCAAAGTCATATATTGTACTCAAACATTCTTTCTGAATATTAAATTTGTTTTGGTTGACATGCGTTTGTGAAATTAATGTCAGTTACACGGTGGTTCAGAGGTAACTTTTAAGGACTTAAAACACGAAAATCCGGGGTTCCATTCCTTGTGGTAGACAGAGAATACCATTGTATAGCTTTCCATTAAAACAAACCAAAATTTTAAGTTACTGTTTGTTAAAGAAAACAGAAAGAAAAGCTGTAGAAAAATGTATATTCTCAATATCAGAACTAGCCATCAGGTGTTGGTAGCTATCAGCTTATATTGAAACTTCATTATGATGAACATATTCATTAAAAAGTAATTTTTCTGTTATCTTTAGATACAGAAATATCTACACAGAGTGGCCATCATATAATGTAACAAACATGAATGGTTAAACTTGGGTCTCACGTGTGTGTACGTGTATAGATTAACCCTAATCAACACAGCATAGCCATCATATAATGTAACAAACATGCTGGTTAAACTTGGATCTCACGTGTGTGTGCGTGAATATTTAGAGAGCTGTTAAGACACAAAATGCTCATACGTCAAGTAATAGTGTAACCCACAACTCTGTTTATAACAATCAATATGTTCAAACATCATGTTAACGTGTCCAGTGTTACTCTAGTGTGGTGGAGAGTAGTGTGTAGCCTCTAACTGTAATAGTCGTCGTAATCTCAAGTCATCAGCATACGACTCTAATATATTCAACATTTAAATACGCCGATCAATATAATGTCAGGTTGTAATATTGGGATTCCTGCACATACCTAAAATGTCTTTTACTAGTAGAATTTCGCGAAACTTTATCATCGTAGGGGTACATATGGACAGAGAAAACGATCTCTTTGGTAAAACCCTTTTGAAGAAATAGGTTTTCAAATCTAAGTTGCTTTTCACTATTTCCTATATTTGAAGTTCCCGAATACAGTCACTAAGTGCAACATTAGCCATCACACATGCGGTCAATTAATGTACAACCGAGGCTACCATTTCCTCTCGACTTGGTTTTACTGTTTTCCGATATTTACAATAATATTTAGTTATATTTTTACTTTAGCTTCTTTCATTCACGGTTTGCGCGGGCAAGTCTGGAGTGTTTTGGGGAAATTTTCATATGATAATTGGACGAATATTGTGTTCTTATTGACTTTACCGTTCTTTATGTTTAGTTAGTCACCCGTAAAATCACCACCACGCTGCCACTTCTTGTCCAGCAAGTTAATACATCTTTTGTACAAAAATACTCAAAAGCAGATTATTCTGCGTCGTTTTGTTATTTATTTTTGCAGAACCTTACATTGTAGGAAAAGTGTTGTTTGAGACAACTTTGAAATCTCAGGCTCTATTTATTTTTAATAGAGACTGTCGTGACTAAATTCAAACAAGAAGTCCAATCATTTAGATCACGTTACATTAGGGCTTGCCACCCAGTGGCACAGCGGTATGTCTTCGGACTTACAACGCTAGAAACCGAGTTTCGATACCCGTGGTGAGCAGAGGTACAGATAGTCCCTTGTGTAGCTTTGTGGACTTAATGTGCAGTTGGAAATGCTTAGCTTTACCTTCTATTTGGTATTACGGATATTCACAGTCTTATCATATATAAGGAGTATTTTAATGGAACTATAATAGTTCTTTACGTTTTTATTTTATTTGTTTTTGTTTTGAGTTTGTGACTTGTCATGTGGCAGTCATTAACTTGGACATATGCCATTAAAATGCATATTTTATATCCCACTTATCAAGATCATTTTCTAGAGAAAATATTCGCGAAGGTTAACATATTGCTCTTTTTAACTTTACAATCCAGTAAATATTGATAATATTAAGAAATGTATAGAAGTTAAAATAGTTCCATCAGGTGCGTTTGCGAAACTATTTTCTAAACGATTTAGAGTCCAAGCATGGCCGTAGCTAGAGTGAAAATTTACCACAGGTCCAAACATCGACAAGCACGTAGGGCCAGTCTAACATCCTGCCTATCTTTTCCATATAGACACAAAACTAAATACTACGTTACATTTTATTTAAAATTTTAACCGAGATACGCGCCTGAGTGACTTCATAGTTATCTGGACCGGAATGGCCAGGTGGCTAAAATACTTGACTCGCAGTCTGAGGGTCGCTGGTTCGTCACACCAAACATGCTTGCCCCTTCAGCCGTGGAGGCGTTATAATATAACAATCAAGTCCACAATTCGTTGGTAAAAGAGTAGCCCAAGAGTTGGCGGTGGGTGGTGATGACTAGCTGCCTTCCCTCTAGTCTGTCACTGCTAAATTAGGGACGACTAGTACAGATAGCTGTCATGTAACTTTGCGCGAAGTTCAAAACAAACTCTCATAGCTAGCTACGGCAATCCCCCAGTGGTATAGTGATATGTCTGCAGACTTACAACGCTAAAATTCTGGTTTCGATACCAGTGGTGGGCAGAGATAGCCCATTGTATAGCTTTGTGCTTAATTACAAACAAACAAACAAAAGCTACGGCAGTGAGTCCAAGTACTAACAAAACTATGTACATACGCAAGGAAGGCGGTCGAAGGGATTAAGCTAAACCCCATATTTTTGTGATTAAAAAAAATATGGTTATATGGTTATAGCGCAGCTGTTTAAGTTATTTATGTTATGAAGCATTAGCATTTTTGGCTTGAACTAGTCGCACGCCCCAGACCCCCGTAACATTAGCATGCTGATTGTGCGTCGCACATTTGTTGGCATTTGATTTCACAAACTAGAATCCCCCTTTCAAACATTCTGTGTATATGCCTGCATTTAGATAATCCCCCTTTCAAACATTCTACTTAAGGCCTGATAACGGTGTTGCAGAAAGTTTCAACATAAGAATTTTTGTTGTGTACGAAACTACACATCTGAGTTTCACATATAACACATAACTTAAAAAAAATAATAATAATTGAGATCAATTTTTCTATACCAATATATTGTTACCTCTCCGTTCGTTCGTTAATTTTCCGTAAAAATTCTTCCCGAAGAATTTTACCGATACAAGTCCTTTGTTAAATAAAACTGGTTTATTCTTTCTGAATACAACTTTGCGATACACTTAATGTCAACAGTCGCTCTATAACAAACGCTATAATTCACAACGAACTTCTCACGTGCTCAACATTATTCTTACTCATTACCTTACGTTGCTTCTTCGCTGGTCTTATATATACAAGATTACCCCAATCTAGTAGTCTCCCGACATTTCATGAAGGTTCGAGAAGGAAGTGGCGTGATACAATCGTCACGTGACCTGCATTGTCGTAATAATATTGTTACATCTCTGGTCGTTTGTTAATTTCCCGTATCATTTCTTTCGGATGAAACTTTAGCGACACAAGTCTTTTCTTAAATAAAACTAGTTTATTCTTTCTCAATTCAACTTTGCAATACACTTAATTTCCATAGTCACTTTAACTTACACACGCTATAATTCACAACGATTCACGCACTTTACTTACGGTCATTACCGCGCTTGACTCAACTGTCTATCTCTGCCTGTCTGCAATTCTATCCTTGCCGTCACTTTATTTGCCAGCTTATATACTATGAAAGCGTACATCTAGTTACACTCGCCTCTTCGTGAATCTTCTAGATACTCATCACGTGTTACTACAGTCACGTGACTTCCGCTGTCGTAACAATATAAAGTACATTTTTTTTACATTAAAGTAATGATGTCTGGTATTTAATTCACATAATTCTTCTAGTGAAACACCATCGAATATTTCGTGCTGTTTATATTTCATAATTTTTTATACAATTTATTGTTGTTTATATTACGGAAATAAAGGCACCCAGGTAGCTCAACGGTACGTCTGAGGTCTTATATAAACTAAAATCGAGTTTCGATACCCACAGCCTATTGTGTAACATTGTGCTTAACAACAAACAGACTGAAATAAAGCGCCAACTAAAATATATTGTGTGCTTATATCTAGATTGCACTTGCTAGCTTTAGTGTTCTTTTCCAAATTGTATTCCGTTGTTCGAACTAGAGCATATTTTTTAAGTTAGTATTTAGAGTTAGTTTCGGTAAAATTGCTCTTGGAAAACTGTTTGGAAATACGTTCTATATCTTTCAGTTTTTTTCTTCTTCAAGTAATAGTGCTCTATACTATTGATTCTATACAGAAGAGAAAATTGAGGATAAATTTCATATTGTTATGACAGCGGAGGTCACGTGACGCTAGTAACACGTCATGCGCTTCTCGAACGTTCACGTCCCTTCCTGAAGTGTCTATGTGACAGGAAAGCTGGATGGCCAAAGGTGCTACTTTGTCATAGATTCTGCATCTCAGCAAGCCCTTGTGAGCATCAAGGTGTTAGATCACGAAGGAAAACCAGAAGCTATACAGAATCTTTGTGGTGTGACAGGACATTCTGCAAGGTTTTGGAGACCAGTGTGGGTAACTATACTTTCTGTCTGTCCTTTATGCCCATGAGCTCAATTACTTGGCTGACATTGAAGACAAATGTCATATTAGGATTGGACTACTTACTACCGAGGAAGTTTGTAATTAAGTTTGATAAAATGACGTTTGGGAACAACAAAGGCCAAGTTCCAGGTTGAACTAATTAGGCGTCATCAAGCTGAAGTCAAAGTGACTGAAGGAGTTGATGATGGTGAAATGGAACCAGGTATAGATATTAAATCAGAGCAGAAGCCACTGATTTGCTGGTCCTCTGCCCCAAACTCATGCTGGAAACAAGTACATTTGTGTGGTGATGGATTATTTCACCAAGTGGCCTGAGGCATATGCAATACCAAATCAGGAAGCTACAACTGTAGCTTCGGCTATTAGTGATTTCTTCTTCAGATTTGGTATGCCACATGAACTGCATTCAGATCAAGGCCGTAACTTTGAATCAGCTGTGTTCCAAGAATGCTGCAAGTTGTTTGGCATCCGAAAGATTAGGACAACACCCCTTCATGCACAGTCTGATGGGATGGTAGAAAAGTACAACTAGACACTGGGACAGGAATTGTAAAAGTTTTGTAATAGTTGCCAATATGACTGGGATGTCTTACTCCCTCTACTGTTGATGGCCTATAGGACAGCAAAGCATGAAGCCACTGATTTGCTGGTCCTCTGCCCCAAACTCATGCTGGAAACAAGTACATTTGTGTGGTGATGGATTATTTCACCAAGTGGCCTGAGTCATATGCAATACCAAATCAGGAAGCTACAACTGTAGCTTCGGCTATTAGTGATTTCTTCTTCAGATTTGGTATGCCACATGAACTGCATTCAGATCAAGGCCGTAACTTTGAATCAACTGTGCAAAGAATGCTGCAAGTTGTTTGGCATCCGAAAGACCAGAACAACGCCAC
>NW_013668597.1:37449-42503 GCF_000517525.1 Limulus polyphemus
TGAAGCAGATGAACCCCACGTGAAGCAGAAGCCAACAAGACGGAGACCAGTATGGAAGAAGATACGCCCCATAAAATTAAGAGACTTTGTTGAATTTTAATTTTGTATTTGTAAATTCTGTACAATTAATTAAGCTATTGTTAATTGTTTATTAGTTTCATGTAAGTGGCTATTGTTCGGGACGAACAATACTAAGGAAGGGACAGTGTCACGTGACTCTAGTAACACGTCATGCGCTTCTCGAACGTTCGCGTCCCTTCCTGAAGTCTCGAGAGGCTACTAGATATGCGGTAGTCTTGTATATATAAGCCGCCAAGAAGTGACGGCATCAATGTGTAATTGACAGTTGAGTGAAGCACGTGAGACGTTCGTTGTGAATTATAGCGTTTGTTATAGCGCGACTGTGGAAATTAAGTGTATTGCAAAGTTGTATTCAGAAAGATTAAACCAGTTTTACTTAAGAAAGGACTTGTGTCGCTAAAGTTTCATTGGTCTTGAGAATAGTCACATATGAGTCCACATCTCCGAGGTCACCATAGAGAAAGCATTCTGAGAAATATACTTCTATTGTGCCGAAAACAATAGGAATTAAACTGGCTAGCTGTTAGAAGAAGTTAGCCAGAAGGGTTAAGAACGTGATATTAAATACAAAGATAAAGGATTGAAAATGCAAAGTCAAATCAGTCCTGACTGATTAGAGGTCTAGCTGGAAGTGAAGGTTTAAAGTTGTAATGACCTAGTTACTATATTTATCTGTCCTAAAATCATTTTTTATCACAAAATATTATATTTACGGGATCATAAGACCATAAAACTGAAGTCATGATCAGTGGTATTTCTACAGGCTTATATGTACTCACATATACATTACATGTAAACAACGTATCTCTTGTACCAGTTGATGTCCCAGGCTCCTAGGCTTCATAGGGTCTCATGCTTGAACAAAACGTTGCTGTGCTGCTCACTTTCATTATTGCTATGCCATTTACTAACACAGTTGTTCTGTAAAACAGCCATATTCCCTTTACTACTTCCTGGTTGTTATATAAATAGATCACGTGTCCAGTAGGAAATAAATTGGGGTAAGAATGCAAACTCTGATTCCTTCACTAATAACTAAAACATGCTAACCATGAATTTTGAATGCGGTATTCCATCAACGCTTATCTCATATTTCTATTAGATTTCTTTCAGATAAAAGTGTAACCCAGGATAAAGTCAATTACAAAGGAGTACTCCACTGGTGTCACTTTCTGTTTCTGTCTGTACACTCATAGCCTAGAACTCAGTCCAGTTCTCCATCAGGTTGAAACATCAGTAAAATACGGGCATGACTATATCTCAGTCCTAGAGTTGTTTATTGTTCAATATAATCCAGGGCTGTATTATTCAAACTCAAGATCAAATGTTGCAATACTTATTCTTAAGTCCATCCATTCCAATTATGGATTTACTTGAAATGCTTGAGGAAATGGTCTAATTCATCTTTAGCTTCACCTCTAAATGTTGAAGTACAAATCTGTTTAGCCTCATTCACAGGGGCATGTATACTTCCCATTATAAAGTAGCTCATGACTGATGAATTACCACCTTCAGCAGTCATCAATAACTGTTGATTCACTTGCTAGCAAAACAGCTCAAGCTGGCAGATACTTTCTATCAATGGTACTTCCAGTTTTTCCCAACTATTCTTGGATGGCTTTTATTAGACCTGGGAACAGGCTATTCTGAACATCACAGGTCTGGGAGTTCTATACAGATTTTTGACCATCTATCATCATGATTGTACACGCTTCCTGTGCAGTTAGACTAATCCTCCAGGGGAGACACCAATCAGCAGTTTTGAGTATAACAGATTCCAGTAGTTCTCCTTTCCAAGCCTGCAATTGCAATTAGATTGAAGTCATGGACCTTTGCAACATTGGAAAAAGTATGATTTCAAGAGGTGAATTCACGTAGACTCAACAACTCTATCTGACAGCTGTATCCTCTTAACGGCTAACAAAGTCTACCTTTTAGTTATAAGTTCATAGACGACTCGTGACAAATGTAAGTTCATCATGAACAAAGCCTTTTTAAACTTTATAACTCAATGAATAGTAAGAGCACAGGGGAAATATATTCATTAAGAGAAAACAGAAACTTCCACGATAACAAATCTTGTGGTTGTGGTGTTTAGTGATGGAGACTCGAACTCGCGATCCTCAGGTTGTGAGTCGAGCACCCTATACACCAGGCCATATGCCAGGCCTAATGTTTAATCTTAAATGCTATGCAGGATTAAACTGTCCCCCTCCCTGATGTTTGACCGAGTTTAGCTAAAAAGTCTGGAAACAAGGCAAAACAGAATAAAAATAGTAAAATTCGCGTCTTTTATGAAAGACAGTGTCTTTCCTGAAGTTCCCAGATATTTCTGTGAAGACGAAGAAAGTATGTAAAACTTCCAGAGAAAAATCTGTCTGAGAGTTAGAAAACATACCATTATACAAGTAAAACAATAATGTTATTATTCTTAAAGTTCATGCACTGCCTACGTCATTGCTGATCATTCTAATAGAAAAATAAGGAAAATTGTGTCTTCAGGGAATCATCTGATCTGCCTGTGGAAAAGATCGCTATCTACTTTTATGTAATACGTTGTGCTTTATCTAAATATTTCTCATAAGAAAGCATACATGATACCACAAGTGAATGACCCAGAACAATTGGTAGCTAGAATGAATGGAACTTAGTTACTTCCTTAACCACCGTTCTTTAGCTAAAATTGCATGCATTTAGAGGTATGAAAACTTGAGAACTAGATACTACATTAATAGATATTAGTGCTTGTGTTCCATAAAATAAACCAGTTTGTACAGATTTCTGTATTACTTGTTTGAATAGATTAAAAAACAAATGATACAATGTGGAACCTTTTTCGTATAAAAGGATTAGTACACGTTTACAGCCATGCAAATTCTTGTCAACATAGTTGTGATAAGCTATCTTCAGAAACTGCATGCAAACTTTGAAATATTTCTGAGATACATGAATAAAGATATATGGTGCAATAATTATGGAAGGTTGAAATTAGTAGTTATTACAGCTATGATAATCTTAATTAATTTTTCCTTAAGAGCAGAATTGGTTGTGATTATCACCTGAAGTGAAAGTGGATAAGGGTTTTTTTTTCTGCCATTTAAAACGGCTTGATCAAAATATTTTCACATCAATTTCAACATTTATTTGTGCTTCCAGCTTATAACACGATGTAACTGCATTTTTTATTATCCATTCTTACTACACAATTTAAATGTTCTAAATAATTAAGGTTTTGGATAGGTTTACTTTTCATTTTAGAAACTTCAATATCAGACCAAACAATTAAGAAAACATTCAAACCTAACTTCACGTTTGGCAGCATTGTATTTCTATAATTTAAAGTTTTTGAAACTACATGGATATTAGTTGTGGCATGAAAAAGTGTACGTAGTACTTCTTATCTTCTATGGTTAGTAAGATGAAAATTTCAAGTTCACGTAAAAATTTTAAACTTTTTGCAAGTACACTTTTCTAGCTGTGTGTGTGGTTTTAACAAAAAGAATGTGTATCAAGGAATGTGACAAGCTCATTTCCCTCTAGCTACATATTGTTATTTGTTATCCCTCCTCCTGAGGTATCACTATAGCTTTCTCGTAAGACAGATTACTGTAAAATAGAACACACTTAATAATTAGTGGGCAAACAACGATTTATAAGCGTCATGAAGTGATTTATTTCTGGGGGAACATACTACATGTTTCGACAGAACATTGGCCCAAAGACAGCAGACCATTATTCTTTCCAAACATATAATATGTTGTCAAAACAAATTAATCACTTCATTATACTTATAAACCGTTATTTGCCACCTTATTATAATATAAACATAATGTTCTTCCTTACTCAAGTAGAACACACTTTGTAAAGGTGGACAGTGATCTTTTACACTGGTGTATCATATGACAATTTGAGGATGTATCTTATTTTATTTTTCTATGGGAATGACCATCAGTGTTGAATATAACACATGCGCATTGAGAAGGACGATATTATTGAATCTTTTATATAATGTGTTAAGTATTGGGAATTTGAAATTGTCCGAAGCTGTGTTAAATAATTTAGATTTAATAGTTGAATTGTATTCTGGATTTAGTATATTGAAATATGCCGATATTTTAGTTAATTTACGCTATTTGCCAACAAGATTGATACACATCATTTTCGTTTTTCACACAAATATGTCTTAATATATATACAACAGTATAATTTACAATAACAGTTATTATGACTAGTTACTACAAAGTTTTATAAACAACAATTTCATTAACTTACAAACAATATACAAATCTTCCTTCTAGATTGGAATTCCCTTGATATCTAGCGAGGTAACTTCAAGTCGATGTACGTACGATTGCCGGGAAGCTAGCTAGTTTTGTCTCATTGGTCACAACACTGAATTGTTAGTTCGTTGAAGTAAGGTAATGTTTTCATAAAACTAATTAGGTCCGATGAGAATCCAATAATATTTTCGAAAAGATACTAACGTCCGATGAGGATCCACTGATGCTCGAAATTTATAACTGTTCCTGGTCAAATGTCTTAATTTTTTCGATTGCCGAGTGTTATAAAAAGCTTTCGGAGTTTTTAGGACATTGGACGATTAGTAGGCTCTTTCTCTTTTTGCGCGTCGCGTTGACTGTTTTTATAGGCGCGAGAAATGTGTTCTCGAAAATTCCGACAACAATACTGAGCTATATTTAACTGGATACGGAGGTGGATATATTGTCGATTCTTATGTTCACGAATATTCTACTACTTTGGAGAATTGGCTGGAGTCTCGCAATACGTATCCAACACTGTAAGCTTGTTGTTTGTTTGTTATGGATTTTGCACAAAGCTACACGAGGGCTATCTATGTTAGCCATCTCTAATTTAGCAGTGTAAGACTAGGGGGTCATCACCACCTACCGCCAACTCTTGGGCTACTCTTTTACCAACAAATAGTGGGATTGACCATCACATTATAACGCCCC
>NW_013668597.1:43503-49352 GCF_000517525.1 Limulus polyphemus
GACGGCTAGCGCAGATAGCCCTCGTGTAGCTTTGCGCGAAATTCCAAAACAACAAGGTTGTCCTTTGTCATTGCCTTTGCAACTTTGATTGTGTTTCTAAAAATAAAAGATTGATTTTCACTTTGTTATAAGGTGTTCAGTCTCTTTTTTGTTAAAAATCTGTTAAATTCAGAATTCAAATTTACTGTACAATACATTTCCTAAAATGATTTCCCGTTTTCTTTGGGAACAACATAAAATGTGTGGCTAGTAATACTAAATTTTGCGCCAGCAGCTTAACTTTTTATATGTATTGAGACAGATTTTTGATGAAAAGAAAGTAGGTCTTTTAAATAGGTGTTCGGTTGAGGTATTGTTCATAAAGTTCAAAAGGCAGTTACAATCTATAAAAAAATATTTTTGAGACCAAACCACTTTCTAAATGTTTTTTCTTCTTCTTGTTGAATACAGAAGTGGATAGGTTAAATTATTCATGAGAATGGGTGATGAAATACATTTATGCAGCTTTTTATTTCTGATGGCTTTGTTGAAGTTTCGGACTACGTATTAATTACTGGTCTATTTTTCCGAAAAGACTTTACAAAGAACTCAGAGCGTCATCAATTAAAGTCTATAGGTGTTCAAAATAATAATAAATGTAAACAAGGCATTCAATGTAAAACTTGGGAAAAATATGTTGTGCTAATAGTAAGGTTCAGTGCATGTCTCCGTTTTGTGCGATACAATTGACACGGTGAATAATAGGTATTTTACATGTGCTACTCTGGTTGAAAAAGTAATGGCTTCTCTTTTACGATCTAGGCATGTATTTAATCTTGTTACCCGCATTAGCGGAATTCGTTCTATTAATTATAGAGCGAATTTCGGTGATATAAAAAGATGTTTTTATGAATATTTGGTCAAAAGCGAAGCTTGTAACCCATTTTGGAACACAAACAGGTAATTTACTAATAATACTAGTAATACGCCGACATGGTATATATACTGACCGTATCACGTGTATCGTAATTTTGTAACTTGTATTTGTGAGTGTACGATTTTGTAGTAATAAAATTTTATGTTAATTGTTATAGAGTTAAATGTTTGGTCTAATTTAATCATAACATACTGACGTTAGGATTATCCCTACTCTTTTTATCCTTATTTTTTATTTTAGATTATGTAACTTTAATTAAAGTATATTTAAACTTAAAAGTTAAAGATAAAATTTTGATGTGTTACTTATTACTCAAAATAAATTAATGAACGTTGTGTAAACTGTAATTTACTGTAAAACTGTACTCTATTGTATGATGACCACGTGAAGTAATTGTAACATGTAACCAGCAGCAATTATGCCGACTTTCAAATTTTTAAATTGAAGGTTAGACATTCGCCTACCTCAGAGCCAGAGTTAGCTTAAAACATAAAATTTAAGCAAAACATCGGACAATTACATCTGTGCCCTATAGACATAGTTTTGTCATTTTCACCACAAAATGATAATGCATCAAAAATGTCAATTCTCTTAACAATCATAAACACCTCAGTCAGATTCCCTTTACTTTTCTTTTTGCAAGATGAAACAATTTTTAGAGTACTTAACTTATTCTTATATAACAGTCTTTCCATCCTAGTGGGCCTGCTGTGAATCCTTTTTAACAATTCAGCGTCCTTATGGTAGGGAGCCCAAAACTGAACACAGTACTCCAAATATGGCCTAATCAGGAACCTATACAATGAAATTCTAACATCTTTAAGACTTCTATTCAATACGTCTCTAGATAAAGCCAAAAAATTCTGTTTTCTCTGCCAGTAGCAGTAGAAATTTGCTTGAATTGCTTAAGAGACTGATCAATCAGAATAGAATATCATTTTCTTCTAGTTTAACATAACTCTGTTTATAACAATTATCTGCTTTCTTTCCAGCCACTTTTTTATCCAGTATGCCAATTTACTCTTCCAAACAACAGAGATAGTTTTTTTAAAAAAAACTTTTGTCTGTCACCTTGTTAAAGGCTTTCTGAAAATCCAGATACCTGGAATCCATATCCTTATCTACATATGCAGTAGGCTCTTCAAAGAATGTTAAAAGATTAGTAAGGCAAGATTTTCCCATAGTAAAGCCATGCTTATTATTTTAAACTTTATTAATTGACTTTTCAAAGTATCTTTTTACCAAACTTTCAAAAATCTTTCCCACCATTGGTGTAATACTAATAAGCTTATAATTACTGGGACTATTTTTATCACTTCCCTTGAAAAGAGGAGTAACGCTATCCATCATTTTCTTTAACATGGCTCACCTGTTTTATAATCTAATCATTGTTCTAGAAATTTTGAAAATACTATCATTCATTAACATTTCTAAATATTCTACAACTAATGTGATGCTCCCTCTAGCCAAATTAACTTCCAGATTTTCTTGATCATTAGGAAAGTAAGATTAGGTAAGACTAAATATATTTTATTCTATAGATTTTACTACTTCATACTTTGAGATTTTCTTTAGGGAATAGGTATATAAATTACAGTATCAAAAGCTAAGGTTGAGCAATTGGTGATCGTCAGACTCATTAGTTGATTACATTCCTAATTAATTGATTATTCTCACAAGATACTCAGATAATTGGAATAATCAAAAATAGTTATGATCTAAAATACTAATTTTGATTAGTTTATTATTTTCCTGGTTGATTAAATTGAACAACCTTGAATTCATTGAAAATAATAAAAGATTGTAATAGCAATATTTTGATTACTTGGATAGTTGGAATAACTGATGATAATGATAACTGGAAACACTAATTTCTGTTAGGAGTAAATGAAGTTGTAGGCTATGGTGTTTTTCTATATTATTTAAATATTTTTATAGTCTTGAATTATTTTATTTAGTTTAGTTGAAATTGGAAACTTTTAGGTTTTATTACAGTAGGTACAGCTAAACATAGTAATAACATTCTTCTGGAGAAGATAAGTAATATTTCAATATTTTTCAAGTCCAGAGTTGATATTATTATAGTCTATTTTAGTTAGTTTACTTGGGGTTGGGCAGTTTTGGGTTTTACTGCTACACATACAGCTAAGTATAAAATTATGATGTTATGCTTAATACTAGATTGTTAAGCATTTTGCTTTACTTTAGTTTTTAGGTAACTACTACTGCTTCTATCACTAGTGTTAACTAAGCAAAAAGGGAAATGTGATTAATTTAAGAGATTAAATTACTGTTTCTATTATTATTTGATAACAGCAGAGAACTTATTACATTAGTAAATTGTTTAACTTTGCACTTAGTTGCGTGTAACAAGAAATGTATATCGTAGCTGGTACTGACATTGGTAAGTAATGGTATAAGTATTGATTAATAGAGGATTTGATGTTACACTTATTTGTAATTTAATACTATTTAATCTACAGTTTGGCTTAGTGAGTGTAAAGTGGCTTTAACTATAATTTAAGATTATTCAGTTATTGGTAAGTTATAAAGTAAGCTAAATAAATTATATTATTACAAAAATAATCTAAATATTAGTTATTTGTTACTTTTAAACTTAATTACTTTAGTGAGAAGGTAACATGGTGATAGTATAATATGTTTAACATTATGCTCAACAGTGTTGTCAATATGCTAATTATGTTTAGGGTTGATTATTTCCTGGCTATAATGGTTAAGAGTAGTGTAGATGTTAAGCACTCAGAGTTTATTAGTTGCAGTAGGTGCAAGGAGTAGGTTTTATTTGGGAATTTGAGGCTGATATGCACATCTAAAGAAGCTAGTCGTGATGTTGTATGATTAATATGTAGAGTTTGTAGGTTGGAGGTAAAATTCGAAGCTTTTCTAAATAGGGTAGATTATGGATAAAGATAAGAATAAACTGAGGGAAATGGCAGCAGGATCTAAAGAGGAAATTAAGTTTTGGCATGTGAAGGATACAGTGACTAATGATGACTTTTGGAGAGTTAGAAACAGGACTAATAGGGCTAGTGGTAGTGGATTTGTTTATAATGAGCAGATTCTATTAAATAACAGGTTATACTATTAGCTTGTACAGATGATGAACTTGAGGAAGGAAGAATA
This sequence comes from Limulus polyphemus, assembly GCF_000517525.1. NCBI lineage: Eukaryota > Metazoa > Arthropoda > Merostomata > Xiphosura > Limulidae > Limulus > Limulus polyphemus. The sequence continues at coordinate 47,564 of NW_013668597.1, forward strand.
ACAAAAAATATGACAGATAAGATTGGGAATGAAAAACATAAGGAGGTTTTAGTTAGAGGAGTTTCTTTAGTTTGGCATGTGGATAGGATAATCTGTGTGGTAAATAGGGAGAAAAGAATTAGATTATTCTATCCAGGAGCAAAGGTGGAGGATATAGTCAATAGAACCAGTGATACAAGTATAAGGAAAAAAAATCACTAAATAAAAATAGATGTGTAGGGCTGGCTACTGAACTTGAAAAAAGGAACCAAACAAGATAGGGATGGAAGTGGACATATCACTTGATCTGGGTAATGATCACATAGCAGACTACCTTGACTATATATGGAGAATAAAATCCCCACATTACTGGTTTCCCCACTTTGTCTATTGAAAGCTTTGTGTTTGAATAGAATTTCAGCTTTCATTATTATACCTTTCTTTAACTTAATTTTAGAATACTACTTTTGACTAGTTTACAATAGAGTAACATTTTATGATTGGAAATTCTGGTTCTTTTTGTTTTGATAGTGGGCCCAACCTTCTCCTCTTTGATGTCATTTGATGGAGCTTTCAGTTCTCCAAGCTCTTACTGCTCCCTGTGTTACAGCTCATGAGGTTCTATAGCTTTTGGGGATGTGGTCTTCCATGGCAGCCTTTATCCCCTTAGGTTGTGCTCACAGGTGGGCTTTTTAGTAGGCTCTTCACAGCCAGTGGAATCTTGCACAGGATCCTTTGCAGTCTCTTATTACCCTAGTAGACCATCTGCAATGGTGGTTGGACAAATCTCGCATGTCAGCAGGTGCCCTGCTTCCTCCTCCTCAGCCAGATTTACACATTTTCACAGATGCATCCCTTCAGGGATGGGGGTGTGTGGGTCAATCAACAGGAATCTTTAAGGTATTGGTCTGCAGCTGAGAGGTCTTGTCAAATTAACATCCTGGATTTTCTCGCTGTATGTCGGGTTTTGGTTAATTTTCTCCATCTGGCCAGAAATCGTTTGGTAATTATCCATTCTGACAATTCTACAATAGTTGCTTATCCCAATCATCAGGGTAACACCCATTCTCAATCCCACTGTATTCATACATTGGATCTTCCTTTTTTTTGGGCCCACAGCAAGATATTTGTTTCATGTTCCAGGTGCTTTCAATTTTCGTGCAGATTGGCTTTCCTGTTCATACAAAATCTATATGATGGAGTGGTTTCTTGATCTTTTGTTTTTTTGTGGCTTTGCCTTTAGTGGGTACTCCATGTCATCTTTATATTCATCAACTTTGGGCAGCTTGGGTTGGCTAGCCCTGACTCCATTGTCATTCTTGTGTCTCCTTCTTTCGGTTGGGTGAGTGTTGCTCTCTCAATTTGTGCTCTTATTCTCTCTATTTCTAGTCTCTCCTCTCTCTCTCTCTTTTTATTCTTTCTCAATTTGTATTCTCATTCTTTCTATTTCTAGTTTCTCCTTTCTCTCATTTTCTTCTATCAGTCTTTCTCTTTCTTCCATCTCTGTTTCTAGTTTCTCCTAGAATTGTTAGGCCTATCACTTTTACGGTAGTTAACTTCATACCAACTTTATTCTCTTTTGGTATTATCTGTCTGCCTCTGTCTCCTTTCCCTGCTTGACTCATGCTATTTATATCCTAGAATTGTTAGGCCTATCACTTTTATGGTAGTTAACTTCACACCAACTTTATTCTCTTTTGGTATTATCTGTCTGCCTCTGTCTCCTTTTCCTGCTTGACTCATGCTATTTATATCCTAGAATTGTTAGGCCTATCACTTTTATGGTAGTTAACTTCACACCAACTTTATT
>NW_013668597.1:49997-62841 GCF_000517525.1 Limulus polyphemus
TAAACAGTAATAAAATATTCACTCACAAAAATAAATTAATCACTAATATCTAAACCAAACAGTCTTTTATATCATGACACCCCCTTTCCTTATAGTGGAGTTTGAGCGTCCGTTTCAGTTTGAAGCCACTGGGGTGGTGGACTGTGGAGGCATCCTTTTGAATTGATTAATGAAATACAAACAAAATATAGAAGTGATTATAAAACCATTCTGTTGAGAGTTGGGCGGTGGTGTTCTGCTGGTGTAGATGAAATATGAAACAAAAATAAATGGGAGTGAGCCTGCAAAATTTCAATTCACCCTTTCGATTGGGATCTCTCATCCTATCCCCGCATGCATGTCAGCTCCCAGAGGCAGGGTTTTGGATTTAGAGTAAAATCAATCAATGTAAGTCCTCACACCTATATTACAAATGTCTATATTCCTCCTCATTTATACTCCTGTTACTCTATCAGTGTTGTGGGTCACGGTGGAGGTACTTGAAGATGATTATGGTTCTTCCCATTTCACTACCCTTGATGCTTATTATTTCAATAATTTTACTATGCTTTGAACAGTTCCAGTGAATTTCGATTTTTTGAGAGATGTTTACGCTATAAAGACATTTTTTCGATACCAGATGTCCAGTTCCTGGATCGATCTATCAATTTTTTATATTAACATGTGCCCCGTTCATGAGTCAGGGGGTTCTTGATTCCCCTGGTCTCATGAACATGAGGTGAAGACGGTATGATCCTCCTTCCTACCACCACCAGATGGCTGGGTTTTGGATCGTAGTTGACTTGCCACCAGGATGATTTTCTTTCCTACCCCCACATGGTTCCCAGTAGAATGGGTTTTGGATGTAGTTGACTTGCTGTGTGTGGTTTGTCATGCCCTAGCCACTCTCCACCTAGGACACATCCTTTTCATTTTACCCACTTTTGTATTTTCTGGGATTGTTTCGTAAATATTGCAGGGTTCAGTTCACTATATGACCTTAGTTCTCTCCCACTCAGATGTGCTTCTCTGTTTTTAGGCCCATATGTGCGACATCTTTCTATGATGGGCGAACAGTATACCTGGTTCAGATGTGATGCGGTCTCTCTCATCAGATCTTAAAATCTGACTATCTCATTTTAGGGAGTGTCCTTCAGATGCTTTCAGAGGATGCTTCTTTCTTTCCCTTGCACCAGTCCTTCCACCTGTTCAATGTGAGATTCTAACTATTTATGTGAGCAGAAGTAATGTACTGTTTTGTAAGTTATAATTTTCCTATACTGAAAATTTATTTCTGTTAGGTACTTACCTACCTCACACATTCCACCCTTCCTCTCCACTGAAAACCAGTGTATCCAATTTCTGCTAAAATTTAAGTGATAGGTAGAATTGAATAGAGGGAGTCGCATGTGTAATGAGAGTATGTCACACTCTTATTGGTGGAGGGTTGTTGCATGTTGATTTGCATGAGAGACACATTAGAATTAGTAAATTACAATGGAGGGAAGAAAAAAGGCTTGTAGCAATGAATAATTTTTTTTTTTTGCATATAAAGGGCAGCACTGAACAAGAATAGCTATTTATGTGAGTGGAGGTAAGTACCTCTAGGAAATACATTTTAAAATATAGGAAAATTATAACTTTCAAGACTTAGAGGAGATGAAATTATAAGTAGGCAATTAGAACTGAATACTAAGCTTAGATTAATATGCAAGGAAGGGCAGGTTGGCTGTTTAGATTTGTGCGGTCAGTTCAGTGGGAAATGGAATGTTTGGTTTACATTTAAATAGTGTAGGGACAGGCTTGTTTGCAAGAGCTATTAATTACAAATTGAAACTAAAATAATGAAGTAAAAATAAGCTGTAGAAAGGAGTATATTGTAGGAACAATGTATAAAGGAAGTTTTAATGGTAGGCCAAACTGTTATTATTGTAAAGTTAGAAGTATAAGAAATAAAATGGATGACCTTAGAGCACTGGTTGGAATGGAAGATTTTGATATAATGGGAATAACTGAAATCTGGCTAAATGTAGAAAATTTTGATGTTGGGAATATCTTTGAAATTCAAGGCTATAGGTTGTTTAATATATTAAGAGTAAGCCAAATATTAGGATGGGAACAGGGCCTTTCACGAATGATACAGGAATACTAATATCTGATAATTATGGGATGGCTGGATTATTAAATTCTACTTTTTCTTAAGTTTTTACTAATGAAGATTTAAGCAATATTTCTCAACCTGAATAGTTGTTAAATGGAAACAAGATTCAGAAACATGACCACATTAATTCTGAGCTTGTAAACAAAAAACTGGAAAGTTTAAAAAATAGTAAATCACCTGAGCCACATAATATTTACCCAATGGTTTTGAAAGAGGTTAAGGAATAGACATGTGAGCTAGTTGCTATTATTTTATTTCCAAGTTCTTTAATAGTGGGCGTGTGCCAGAAAATTGGCTAACGTTATTATCCTTTTCAAAATAGGTGATGAAAATTGTCTCAGTAATTATGAGCTTAATAGTTTTACATCACTGTTGGAAAAAGTTTTTGAAAGTTTGATAAAAGATGCTTTGCAAAGTCATTTAACAGAGCTTAACTATTTCAACATGAGCTTGGTCCCCGGGACTGACCTCATAATCATTTTGTGCTTGTTACAGTTTTCATGCTATAATTTTTAAATGACTTATTGTATGTTCAAGGAAATTGTTGGATTATCAGTAAACATTACAATGTATTCATATGCAAAATTTAAATTTTTTTATTAAGTCTTAAGGTTTGTAAAGCAATGTTTTTCTTGTGCCTTTTTTTTTCTTTTTGCTTGTTGCCTATTCAACATGCAAAGTAATTTTCATTTTAAGATTAAAAATACTTTATGCATCAAAACAATTTCAAATTTCACATGCAAAATCTATATAATGTACAGATTGTTATCAAACATTTCTTGAGAAAAAACTTTTATATTTTATCTGTTATTTTCAGTAACAAACCTCTGTATGGGTTTGGTAGATTTGACCGATCTTGTAACAACCATAAAAAATTTGAAAATAAATATAAATTATGCCTCTTCCATTCTACAATGACAACTGATTCTAACACGAAAACATAAATGTTTATACTAAATAACTTAAATCTCATAACATTATACATTTAAATATATTTATTATTTTTATTATATTGACCTTTCAGCCATGCCTGGCTAATGATGAGGCACACGTGCACTCACGTTACCATATCCAATAATATAAAACTGACCTTTAGTCTTTACAAAGTGACCTGTCTTGGCTGTGTTTTAGTAGACTATGATTGTAAAATACAGTCACATCTCAATTATTATGTATATAGATTATTGCTATTTAGAAATAAGTTCATAAACTTATTTAATTTAAAGCATAGAACAGTAAATAAAGAAGTAAAGCAAACAATTATCTCTTCTAATTACAACCTTTGTACAAGGTTGCTGCTTGACGTAGGCCTTTTAAAATTTTGCACATGGAGGATATGAGATGAAATAATTTTTTTCAGGTTTTATATACACATTTGAATAACAAAAAAATCATAAATTACTATATCAGTATTATAGAATTCCACTATAATTTATCAAGCTTAGTAACTAAGCTGTATTTCAGTCTAAAAAAAATATGAAATTTGACCAGACTAAAGACACAACCTACCTCCTTGAAATCTTGATTCAAAGGAAAGAGATGGCATCCTAAGAATTTAAAATGGCCAAGAAAGCCACTAGGAGGACATTCTGAACTTTAGAGTGATGATTCATGTCATATAAAAGAAGTAATAGTGTATAAGGGAGCATTTCCAAAAATGGAAAGAGGTGAGCAGGGTGCCACTGTGTTTGATTTATTACATGAGCAATATCTTAGCAAAAATAAAATATAAGAGGTTCTTATTTTATATTCTAGCTAGTCAATATTGGTAATTTGAGTTCCTAATTTGTACAAAACTATAGACTTAGTATTTTGACATCACAAACATCTAATATGAACCAGTGCTGCATTCAACATACCACATGACATACAAAAATTGATGTATGTCTGTGTTTTTAATACTTACTTTTAAATTAAGAAATTGAGTAATGTATGATACTAAAATTTGAATTATAATCTACAGTTTGATACCAAACTTATTGATATAAATTCATGAAATAGTAGTTCAATAAAATCTTTAATGCAAGTCAACAAACGCGATGACATGGTCTTTGACCCGTGACATATCTGAAACGGGTTACAGTTTGTTGGATAGTCAGCATGATTTCACTAAGGGAAAGTCTTATCTTTCTAATCTTTTGACATTGTTTAAAGAGGTTACAGGTGTGGATTTGTTTTATCTGAATTTTCAGAAAGCATTTGATAAGGTGCCATATAAAAGTCTTGTTAAAAAAGTTATCTATGTAGGTGTGGAGGATAGGTTAGTTCATTGGATAGAAAACTGGCTAGATGGGAATAAAGCAGAGGATTGTTATAAATGGAATTCAGTCAAATTGTATTAATGTCACGAGTAGAGTACCTGAGGATTCAGTGTTATGACCTTTTCACTTTTTGATTTACAGGGAAACTTGATAAATATTTAAATGGTAAGGGTTGGTTTTGAGTTTTTTTAGTGTTCATGGAAAGGATGGCTTAGATGGATCAAAAAGGTCCCTTGTCCTTTAGTGTTATTAGTTATTGCTGTAACAATTGATTTAATCATAATTTAGATTAATCAGTTATTTACCAAAAATCATGAAAAATTAAACATTTGGCTTGCTGCTTTATGAGTTTTGGTCAGAAAAGCCATAGAGAGAAATATGCAAATATATTATAACTAACGATTAATCCAAGTAAATTTATGTACAGTTGTCAACCAACAACCGCTTATGTTCCTGGAAACTTCAAATACAACTTAATAATGAGATTATACTTTACATTAAAGTCTAAATAGCTCTAGACCCAGCTGTAAACTTTTCTCACCATATCAGTGACATAGCAATCAAAGGTAGGAAAAGGTTAAGAATACTTAAATGCTTAGCTAGAACTGACTGGGGTGCTGAATTGTTGTGCCTCAGGATTATTTACTATTTCTATTATAAGACCACTTTTACTATATGCCATATCTACTTGGATCGTCACCACAAAACAAGCTGGGACAAAGGAAGTAGAATCCAATATATAGTACTTCCAATATCATTTGGCTTAAGAAATGATTGCCCTGGTAGTTTAGCTGATTTAGAGGCAGACTTTCGTCCACTAAGATCACTAAGACAGCTTCAAGCACTTAAATATATAAAAGACTGATCCCTACAACCTAAAGACAGAACAGGACAACAAATTAGAGGATGGAAACAAAAAACTATAATCAAAATACAGGAAATAAGAAAAACTTTCCTGTTATTATACTAAGTGAAAAAAAGCAAATACTAAAACCTGCACAACACACTAACAGAAATATCCTGATAATAAACACTAACCTGGAGAAGATCTTAGGAAAATCACACGAACATCCAGTTTCTGAGACCTCTGAGTCTAGAACTTATCAATAGCATTGACGAGGATGTTATTATTATCTATACGGATGACTTTCGCCTAGAAATTGGAGGTTCTGGAAGTGGAATCTATTATACATCTTCAGAACAATCACTAGAAGTATTACATATCAACCCAATTGGCACTCCCATTTTCTAGGCTGAAGTCATTGCTATTAGTGAGGCTATTTCCCTCTTAGATAAAACTTTTCCCAGAAAATGCACAATCACAATATTAACAGATTCATAAGCTGCTATCAAAGCAATAGAAAAGTGTTTTACTAGTGTCTTTGAAATTCTCATTAAAATTGCAAGAAATTTAAACAAGTTACATAAGTTTATTGACATTAGCTTTCTTTGGGTTCCTTCACATGAGAAAGCTGATATCCTGGCAAAGAAAGCAGCTATGAATCAAAAACCCGGGAATTAAAACTAAGTGTACTATGCGCATCAACTGCAAATGTTACAGAGGAAACTGTTGGAGGAATGGTATAAGAAAAATACAGTTGAAATAGTCATGATACAACCCTTATAGCAAGACTTAAATCTGAACACCTCAGGCACACAAAATTTCAAAATGGAATAAAACCCCACTATTTGTACAAAATGCCCAAAAAGAATGCAAGTGCTAACCATATACTAAAGTGTTTAGAAACTACACCTGATGAACTCTATAATAATGTGGAGAAGATTCTTGGTTTAGTGGATGCGCACTCTTTTTGCAACCTGAACTAGGAATAAGAAATAACAAAATCATATTAATCTGTTCATACAAGTTTGACTAACAACTATGCATTGATTGGTCAAAAGTTTGATTTTCTTTATCATGTGGTTAAATAGATCTGATGCAACACCCAGAAATGGAAATAATAATCAAATATTGGAGTTTTTTTTTTAAAGTTTTCAACTGTTTTTAATGACATTTTATACAAAAGAAATACATCAACATGTTTGTTTGAAACTATGAACAATTTGTGGTTTGATACTGAATTTTTGATTATAAAAAGTTTATTTCCGGGACTTAATAAAATCAAAATTACATTACCCATGCATAACATCCAGTAATAAAACAAATTGACTACATATGTTTTGTGCAATCATCTTTTCGAAACTTAAACTGCAATGTCTGATGTACCTTAACAGTCATATGCTTTGTACAAGATGTTTATTGTTGATTGGCTTGTCATATAGTGTTATGTTAATAATAGTAAACATACAACATTGAAATATGCTTAGCTGCAGTACATACATACTTAACTGCTAAGTTAGGGGACACTGGTAATTTTTCACTACTGTCACTTCTGCGTGCAACAGGTTTTGATCAACAGGTGCCTGATTGGACTCATCACTCAGCATGTGAATGTTAGTTGTACAGTGTTTATGAATTGTCTGGTGTAACTAGTCTTCATTTGTTACTGGAATTACTCAATGTGTCATTATTGAACTAGTTGTTTTTATTGTCAACAGCCTAGTTGTATGCAGTGGCTTGAGAATTAGTGAAATATTTTACACTTTTCTTAATAAAGCCAACCTGAACAATGCATAAATTCACAGACTGACTTTGAATTTCAGTGTTAAAAGATATATCTCTACTGTTCTATGTAATTCTCAACCATTCACCTTTCTGGAATATTACAACTAATGTAATGTAGGACTACATGTTTTCTATACATTATTTGAACCTGTTCCTTTTCTGTGTAACCAATCATAATTTATAGTTAACCAACTCCCCTGCACATGTTTGAAGATTCAAAAAATAGTGAAAAACGTGTCTAGTGACTTAGAAATATCTGGCCTAGGCCTGTAACAAATTCTCAGACTCAGTATAAGAACAAAGGATTAAGTATAATTGAAAATTAAAAAAATTTATATATATAACTTCATTAACCCATTGACTGCAGCTACTCTAAGTGAGCACAGAATTTTTGCAATCCATGCACCATATAAGGCAGATCATACATTGTATGGTGAATCAGCAGTCAGTGGGTTAAATTAGGACACTCATTAAAAAATAACTGCCAAGAACAAGGTGGGTACAAATATTTCACAACTGTAATATGAAACCACAAGAAAACATACTTTTAAGTTAACTTACATGTGTGGTATTTACCCCAGAATAGTCAGTTTGGACCCACTAACTGGAAGTTTGAGGATACAGAACTAAGAAGTGTGCTTCTTTTCAACCTCAAACTGAAAAAATTTGATGGATATAATGTCATCCACTTGCTTAGTGTATAAAAAATTTCAGTTGTTGAACATATTGTTAGAGAGAGATTAATTTTACACCTCAATTGCAGGTTCTTGGCAACATTAGGGAGACTACAGCATGAAACTACAACGGAAGAAGAAAGATTGTCACCACAAGCAAGACTTCATTCTCTTGACAAAGCCCTTTATAGGCTTGATCTTGATGTACGGAAGCTGGGACGAATAGCGAGGAAAGATGTAGAAGACATTTTTGCTGAAATAAAGCACATAGGTAGGTTTAATGTTTTATGGTGGTCTTGATATAAAGATATTAGGTACAATGTTGTAAGTGAAGTTCACCAAATAATATTTTGAACCAGACAGCTTTATCATTTCAGTTCAAAACTTTGTTTAACTATAAAAGAAACTCAATTTTAATGTGAAATTTTGGTCAAGCATGTACTTGAGGGTATATGAAATATTTTTGGAGATACCCGTCTTGAAACACCCAAGAATGGCATTGAAAGTTGTATATAAACATTTCCTTATTAAAATTGTAAAGATATGCTTCATACTAGTTTGAACCAAAATTATTGATTAATTAGTGTAATAATAATAAAAAGAAACTAGAGTTAGGTGAGTGACTTTAATGATGCTTACTCTGAAGTCTCATAGAAATGAATACTTGTGTTTATTCAACATCTACTAAATGTTTGCTACAACTCTAGAGATCAATATTAGTCATGATTAATCAGGCCAGAAGTAGAGATGACTTATTTTCACATAACACGGAACATGACACTCGATGCACTGCAGCTTGACTTGACATGATTTCTGTGTTCTGAGTGGAACATATTAAGTTCAAGTACTTATTGCATTTCAAGTCTTTAACAACTACAGAACAGATACTGGTGAAAATAAGCTGCAATTTCTTCCTCTCATCACAGCAATAGCATACAAAAATATCTCCATCTGCTCATTGGACCCCTCAACAAGAACAATAACAACAAAATGTCACTATAGCACCCCATAATTTCAGAAATATCTCTTTATATTAGACCCTCCTTAGATATTTGCTTGTTTATGAGCCAAATGGTGGGTTGTAAGAATGCATAGGCAATAGTTTGTAACAGCTGCAGATTACCTTAACTTGTATTCACAGTGAGCATTCTCGACTGTCAATTGATGCTAATGTTTTGAAAATATAGTATGATTTTAAAGTTTAGGTCAGTATGTTCCAACTGTCAGCTAGTACCTATCTCCATGAATGAATTTATCTGGCCCACACTAATTATGTAAAAATTAATGCTGGACCCACAACTGAGTTTAGCTGGCCAATATAATCAATATGGATCATGTGTTAAATTTTATGCTGGCTCCATGACTGAGTTTCTCTGGCCCACACACATTATGAATTACATCTTAAAGTTAATGCTGGCCCCATGATTGAGTTTATCTGGCCCACACATCCATTATGAATCACATGTTAAAATTAATGCTGGCCCCATGACTGAGTTTATCTGGCCAACATACTAATTATTTGCATTTTTGGGGTTAAAAAAATTTGCAAGTGGACACCAACTTTTTAAAGATGTGGTATTCCTAGTATATACAATATTTATCCCCTGAACATTTTTATACGGTGTCTACCCCAGAACATGTTTATACAATGTCTACTCCAGAACATGTTTATACAATGTCTTATCTCCTGAATATGTTTATACAATGTCTTATCTCCTGAATATGTTTATACAATGTCTTATCTCCTGAATATGTTTATACAATTTCTTATCTCCTGAACATGTTTATACAATGTCTCTGATTTTTTGCAATGTCTTATCTTCTGAATATGTTTATACAATGTCTTATCTCCTGAATATGTTTATACAATTAATTGTTTCATTTTGAGTTTATTTACTGATTATAAGTATTATTTTGTTACAAGTTCCAGCTTTAACATAAAAGAAGAATATTATTAAATTATTACTACAACCTTGGTTAATACTTCAGCTGGAATTTGGAACTAGCATTGAAGACCTTTACAGACAGGAAAAATATACAATCAAATCACAAATCCAATCAACAGCAATTAATCCCAAGTTCAAGACCTTGTGAAGAATCCTGTCTAACGTAATTACTAATTAAAAAGAAGCCTATAAAACAAAATTCGATATCAGCAGAAAAAAAGGCCTAAAACTTCATATGAACAATTAAGACAATGTCATTTAAAGAGCTGATAAAGGAAACTGTTAGGATTTTACCAACTAAACATTTATTGAATGATACATCTAAATTTACTAAGTCAAATGTTGACCTTAACCCAACATACAACAAAAAATTGAGCAAACTACTCAAAATACCACTGAAAGAAAAAACTATTACTTTTAAACTTCACAATTTTTTGCATGCAAACCAACCAAGTACACCTTAAATCTACATTTTACCAAAAGTCCATAAAAAACCAATAACCTTACACCCAATTATGTCTTCTTATAACTTTTTAAACTACTACATTGGTAAATGCTTCAACTGGATTTTGGAACCTCATGTTTCCAAAATAAGCACCCAATTAAAAAACACTTCACATCTCCTACAACAGTTACATAGTTTAGACAGTAATGTTATTATGCATAGCTTTGTTGTAAACCTATTCTCTTAAACCCTTTGTCATGAGGCAACACAACTTACTAGAGATATTATTTCATAAGACCCCAAAAGAGAATCAACATAAAACATGAACATCTAATCAAACTGTTACAACTATTTGCTTTCAATACAGATATTCATTCTTTTTTCAGTTACATGGACTTGCCATGGGAAATCAATCGTTAGATGCTCTGGCCACTCTTTTCTTACATTACGTAGAACAATTCCTTATATACACTATATCATACCTGTTTTAAAAGTATTCTTCTTTACAGTCAAAGTTGTAAGTTGTAATAAAATAATACTTATACAATGTCAATTGTCCGAACATGTTTATATAGTGTGTACCTCGTGAACATGATTATACAATGTGTATCTCCTGAAAATGTTTATACAATGTCTACCTTCTGAACATATCTATAAAATAAGGTTAGTTTCAGAGTTCAGTGTTCTGAGTTTTCCTCCTGCACCAGTTAGCATATTTTTTACAATGTATTAAAAATTAATTGCAAGTCTTAAAATTGCAAAGTGTTTGCAGTTTTACCATTGGTGAGACTTCCTGTTGTACAGAATGTTTTACTAATGAAAAACAAAGACCATGCTGTAAGTTTCATAGACTTACATACAATAAATGCATTGTCTTTTAGGAACATCAAGTAGCACACAGAGTTTACTGTTGATTCGATGTTGTGGTTCATTGCTGCCAGATGAGCTACCAGAAGCACGTACTGAACTTGTAAATGAAATCTGGAACAAATTGATTGAACTGGGTGAGTGTGGAGTAATGTAAAAGTTATCTTTTATAATAAAATGAACTATTTGTCTTTATATTGCATAAGCTGTTTATGTTCAATGCATTGAAACAAGTTTTAAAAATATCATTAACTTTATTCGTCATTAAATATATTTTTTTATTGTTCACTGTTTATATTAAAATATCTTGAGTAGTTAAGATAATAAGACGGGTAAATTTTGAATGTTAAGTAAGTGAATGTTAGTTTTCTGACAAGATACCTTACTTCCGCTCACGTACATAGTTATTCCTGTTCAGTGCTACCCTCTATTTGCCAAAAAGTTTTTTTGCATACCACAAGTCTTTCACTCCCACTCTCCCCTTGATTCACATGGTTTAACTCATTCTCACATGTAAATTATCATGATAGTAGTGCCATACACCCACATGACTCGTGGGACTCCTTCTATGCTACTCTAACTTACTGTCACTTCTTGTTTAGCAGGCTCATATTCAGATGTTTAGTTTGTGCTCTCTTCAAGTGTTTTGTTTTTTCATATCTTCATATTTAGTTTACTATTTGTAACATATTCTGAAGTGGAATTATTTTATATTTCTACCCAGTTACAGAACTTAATACTTCATTACAAATTTTTTTCTACTTTTTATTTCTTTCTGTCAACATGATTATGTTTGGTTATTCATTTTACCACTTCAGAGGTTATATCTTCTATCAGAACGTTAACACAGGCTTCAGGTGGTGGTCCTCAACTGGGGAATTATTGGCTTTACTTCATCAGGAGATTGACCCTGGAGTCAGAGTCCACACAAATTTCTTTTCCCGATATTGTGCGTATTATTGTTAGGTTAGGGTTTTTAAATTTTTTGTCCTCCACTGTTTGATTAGGCTTAATAAGTGTGTTATTTTTGGTTTACCTGTAGTTCATCTTATGGATAAATTGATAATTAGGTTAAATATCTTATTTTTTCAACACGTAACATCTTTTGGCACAGATAGCCTAATTGCTTTGCACCAAAAAATGGCAACCAACGAACTACCCATAACATCTTATACATATGTTTATTTCACTACACACTTACTTAAATTTACATTATCTTGACTGTTTTATTTTCTTAACTCTTTATAATTTATACTTATAATTAATCTACCTTCTACAATTAATCTACTCTACCTTCTCTCGATATTGCCCACCTTCCTCCTACAATTGCCAAACCCCTTTAGGATGACGTAGATTTTGTCAGTTTTCCTCCACCTGATTATGGCTTGTCTTCCCAGACCTCTACTGTGGAATTTGCTAGGCCTACCTCAGTTTTTTTTTAGACATGTTTCGCAGTATACTTTTCCCCTTCTTCTCCAGACATTGTATTTCATGATGAGCATTTTTGTCTTTTTTTTTTTGGGAGAGGGTACTTGTATGCTTTGCCCTCTACAGATTTTGGTTCAGTTTGCCTTAGCTTACCATCAGGCAGATTTTCTTCTTGATTCTATATACTTAGAATCTCTGTCGCCTGTATGGGGGGCAATTTCTGTTAATCATATCAATTTTATCCACCACCTAGTTTACCAACTTCGTCTTACCCTATCGACTCTCCTACAGGAAATGTCTACTTTAAACCTTTCTTAGGTGCTCCACCTATACCTAGGGGATTTTTGTGGGATGCCTCTTTCTTCTTGTTGGGTCATTTGCCATCTTCAGTTCTTTCTCTTTCTTTGTTTTCCTTTCTTTCTTTGTTTTCCTTTCTTTCTTTGTTTTCCTTTCTTTC
>NW_013668597.1:63184-66639 GCF_000517525.1 Limulus polyphemus
CTCGTTCTTCTTGTTGGGTCATTTGCCATCTTCAGTTCTTTCTCTTTCTTTGTTTTCCTTTCTTTCTTTGTTTTCCTTTCTTTCTTTGTTTTTTTGGATCTTCTGGGTTAGGACATTGTTTTGTATTATTTGTTTACAGTCCACTTCTAATAGGGATTTATATTGGGTCTTTTTCTCCACTGATCCATTTTTTTGGTCTACTCTTGTGCATTTAGCATCATGTGGGGTATCTGCAATACTATGTTAAATTTTTTTTTGGTTGCTCTTTTGTTTCATTTTGAGTCATTGCCATCTTTATTCATGTTCCATGTCCAGCACCTTCCTTTCTTTTTACCTGTTTTCTCCATTGTCGTGTATGCTCATGGCTGATTGATTTCAGGATCAATCGGTCCCACCTCAATCACTTCTTGGTTCTTCCGTGTTTTAATATCTAGTCTTTGATCACAATTGGGTGGGCAATTTCTACAAGACTGAGAATGTTCACTGTGCATGTTCTTATTTTTCATTTGTCTGGATGCTATCTTAGGTTTGTACCAATTTTGTGCGATGCCCTTCGGAATTGTTTTAGTTCTGTATGTCTTTTGTTATGTAGTCTGCATTTTGGAGGATTTTACTAACACCACTATCTGGACGTCTGTCTTCAGTTAGCTCTTTCTGAACAGGGTGGTCATAAAATTCTTATCTGCTTCTTACACAAGTGGATCCTGTGATTTGATTTTCCAGTTGGATAAGTTTTTCCTGTTATTTACCTAACAATCTCAGTTACTTGGGGAGTGTCTTTTTAAACACCCACTTCCGTTGAGACCATCCATTCTCCTCCTTGGATACATTCGATGGAGCTTTCTGTTGACCACGCCATTACGGTTCACTATCTATCTGTAGTGAGGTTCTAATGCATTCGGAGATGTAGTTTCTATGGAAGCACTTCTCTCTTTGGGTCTGCCACATTTGGACTTTCGTCATAATTTTCCTACTTCCCCTTTTTGACTATATGAATTGGTGGTTCAACGTATCCCCCATGTCTTTGGGTTTACTGATTCCTCCCTTTCTTCTGGATTTGTTTCTCTATCCTGATGCTCGTCTCCAAAGTTGGAGGGCATGGGTCGATCAGCAGTAGGCTTCAGGACAATGGTGTATAAACAAAAGGTCTTACCATGTTAACACCCTGGCACTTCTGGCAGACCAAAGTGCTTTACTTCACTTTCTTCCTCTTGTCCAGATTTGACTAATCATGTTTCATTCTGATCATTTGATGGTGGTGGCAGCTTATATCACTCATCAAGGGGGCACTCATTCTTGTTCCCTTGGATCTCCTTATTGAACCCATAGACTTGACATACGTCTCCTGGTGTGTCGTGTTCCAGGTTCTTTAGTCCTCATTGCAGATCGCCTTTCCATGGTACTCCTCCATGGGAACGTTTGACTTCTTTCTTGATTCCAATTTACCTCTTTTGTTTTTTATCTCCAGTTCATCATCCGCTTGCCCTGGCTGTTCATACGTTCAGACAGGATTAGATCCAGTTTATAACTTTGTTTTCCTCATTCCATCAGTCTTCTTCCCTTTCTAATTGATCCTCCCTAATCAGGACAGATTGGGTTTTCTCAGCTGTTTCAGCTCGATATGTTCTTTTTGTTCTGGAATGATATTACTGACCTACACTTTGGGAGATCATGTGGAATATTCTTATTGTCATTTACGTTTTTTACTATCTTCCACCTTTATTCTTAGTCAGATCCAGATGACCTTCTCTGTCCCTTACATGCTCTGGGTTGCTTCGTTGCTTTCAAGGCTTTTATTCATTGATTCCATTTGTCGCAATTTCATTCCCTTGCACCACCCTTCTGTTCGTGATTTTTTTTTCCTTTCTCCCTTATCTATTGGGTTGGCTTGTGATTTGATTGGCCTTTTATTCCTTGTCTCTTTCTTCCTGTAATCAATTCCTGGTGTCTTTCACTCTGTTCAAGCACCTCACCTATTACCTGCATCTCAACCCTGTCATCAGTTGGAGGTACTTCGTCTGTCGAGCATTGGGCTTACAACTCACATGTTTATCTCCCATTATCTGCTTTGGTTAGCTGTTTCTTCCACCTATTGCCATCTTTAACTCTTTGATGAGACTGTAACCAAGTAAGTTTTCTTTCTTTTATTATATATATATTATTTTAGAGGGGCCTGTTCCATGTTTTGACAAGGATCCTGCTCTGTGGTGAGTGATGCCTGTCTAGGTATACTTCAATCAATTAACATCGTCCTAAAACCTGCACTGTAAGACCATGTTAACTTTCATAATTTCCATGGTCACACAATACACACTATTCATTGTAGTCACATAAACTGGAGATGGGGGTGTTCTCCAAGATCGCTCGTAGGTTGATCCTCGCAATATCTTTGCTTTATAAGTATGCCCGTTCTGGACCGTACTAACTTGTGGACTTCATGGGTAAAGCAGAAGGGGATTGCTACCCTTCTCTGCCATTCCTTAGATTGAATAAATCGGGTCTGGTCTGCTTTTAAAAATAGGTTTTCGTGATCACCCATTGCACTGTCTTCAGTGTGAGCATTCCTTTGGACTCTCCACTGTGTTTTTCCCCTGTTTCTTCCAGTGAAGTAAGATAGTCCTTACCACTTTCCAGTTTGAAACTGCTGGGGTGGGGTACCATGGAGGTACCCTCCTGAATGAGAGGTATACAATATAAACAATAAAGACTCCAGTTGAGAGTAGGACAGTTGTGTTCTGCTGGTGGGAGTGAAAGGCTTGTGGCATGTGAAAATTTTCTTTTTCAAATATAGGGCAGTACTGAATGAGAATAGCTATGTGTGTGAGCAGAAGTAACTACCTGTCGGAAATACGTTTTCAGTGTAGAAAAGTTATAACTTCTGGTGACTTCTGGAGAAAAATAAGTAGTTAATCACAGAGTAAATCATAACTTTCAGGACTGCTTATAGTTATATTAGTTTTAAGTAGTTTGAATGAATATATATAATGTTGATTTTTGGTTTGGTGTGTAGATTGTCAAATGGATGTCAGTCATTACAATGCGCTTCTAAAGGTTTACTTGGAAAATGAATACATGTTTTCTCCCACTGACTTTCTGACAACAATGGAGAACAAGGGAATTCAACCTAATAGGGTAAGAAAGTTTCCACTTATTTAATCCCAGTATTGCCTTTATCTTAATATCAACAAATATCTATTTTTAATTGTTTCATAAGAAGATTATATAATAATTTTTAATTGATTGTATGGGATTAGAATTGGAATGATTTTGAATCTACAAATACTTTGGGTGTACTAACACGCACAGTTTTTCTGAATATATGCACAATGTACATTGAAAGTGTTAGAATTGATAAGCTGCTAGTATGTTATTAGTATAACATTTAGGAAAAAATAAAAACTGCACTACTGGTGATTCACTGTTAAACCTACATTCTAATAGTCACCATGCAAGAT
>NW_013668597.1:67506-74637 GCF_000517525.1 Limulus polyphemus
CATTTTACTTAGGCCTATATATGGCCTTCAAAAAGTTAACGACTACATGTTTCGACGTTACAACGTCATCCTCAGGAGTGATATCCCAAACATATCAAATGATTGTTGGTGTGGATTGGCTGTGTAGTGGATTTCAGAACTGTCAAGCCAGTTTGAAATCTGTTCAATATCGCTAAATAGTCCCCACACTTTAAGGTGTAGGAACATTACGTGAGTGACATTCAATCCCTTAGCTTGAAATGTGGGTGGCATGATTGGTTGTTTTCTCTGGTCAAGTACTTCAAAAGTAAGATTAGCAGAGATATAGCTGTAGTAGCTTCGCCAATAATAGAAAAATACAATTATAAAATTAAAAGATTGTTCTCATGATATAAAAGGTCTTTTTAAGATATATGATATGATAGATTGCTAATATTATATTCTTACCATTTCATAACTCCCAAGATGGTTTCACTAGAGTGCAGATCAATATTTCTGTCGGAGTATATTTTTTCTGTTAACTGCATCTGAGAAAAAAAAATATATATATATGTATATTAACAACTCCAGATCAGTATCTTGTCAGTTATTGGGATAGAGGGAGGCATATCATGGTATGGAAATTAGTAAACCAAGACAAAATATCAATGTGTATATTGTTGATGCATTAGTTGTCCCCAATTATCTTTCAGACCAATACAAACTGACAAAATTTTGTGGATCATTAAAAGTATATAGGCCTATACTACAGTATATGACCTCTAGATATAAAGTTCACAGAAAGTTGTTCCTAATTATTTTTCAGACCAACACAGACTGACAAAATTTTGTAGATCATTATAAGTATATAGGCTTGTACTACAATATATGACCTTTAGATATAAAGTACACAGAATGTAGATAAAGTTGTAAGAACAACATTTAGGATTTTAATATTTAATCAGCAAAATCTCTACATATGTTTCATTAGTATGCATTTATTTTTTTTCAGTTTTATAATTTTTTTGCTGAAAGATTCTGCAGTTGGAAACTACTGCATTATATGATCCAAGCAAAAGTACCCATCCCCAGTGACAGGAAAAGTTTGAGTTAATCTATCAATTTAAATTATTTCATATACTTTAAAAAGGTTAATTGTGTTCCATTCTTGGTTTCATTCACTGCAAAAAGTAATTGTTGAGGATTTCAGTCATGCTAAGAGCCGCTCAACAATAACATACGGTAAATCTACATTTTTATTCTTTAAGTTACATCACATTTTGAAATGTGAGTGATAGTGTCATTAATTCCTAACAATTTAATGTAGAATATCCTGCATATGAAATAATATTTGGCATGCCTGTACTCTCTTCATTTCGAAAGTGAATATTGGACTTTGTCTATATGCACAGCTTTTCAAACACAGCATGGGAAGCAGCCACCATAAACAGGAGAAAGACATCACAGTTCACAGTATATATATGAGATTTGTTTGGAACAAACCTTGATATAATCTGCCCAATATACAAATAAATACACAGTGTTGTCATTCAGTCATATGGATTTTCTCACCAGCAGAAAAATAAATATTAATACCATTTAGTCATGTATATTTATTCAATAGCAGAAGAAAAAAAAATATATATATATATATTTCTACAGTGTTTTAATTTAGTCATGTAGATTTTCTCACAAGCAGAAAAATGAATATTCAGTGTTGTAATTTAGTCAAGTGCATATTCTCACCAGTAGAAAAATATAGTGTCATTTCAGTCATCAGCATTAAGTTCTGATTAGCTGTATCAAGTACATTCTTCTTGAGTAGCAAAGTAGAATGATGGTGTCTTTAAAGGTTTTTCTCTAGCAGATTAATGTCATGCTTGTGATAAGGCAGTGTCTGAAAGGTCTTTTTCCTGTTTGGAGTGATATCTGCCAAGAGTTAAATCATGAGGTTTGCACTCGGAAAGTATGGGGACGATGTAGCAAAAGTTGTAAGCTAGCTTATCTTGCTAATTTCTTCTTTAATCGTCCTGAAAGTATTTTCTGTGCAAGTCTCTTCCTCTTGTGTGTTGGTAAATGTTGGCTGGAATGCAGTATATACTGTGCAAATAATGCTTAAATAATCTATTTCAAAGGATTTGTTAATTGGTTATGACTGTCATAAGCTTTTCATATTTTGATCCTCCCAATGACAGTCTCATCTGACTTGGTTAGTATTATAGAATGGTTTATTGTTTGTTTTTCTTAACATAATCTGGCATGATAGTTCAGACACTCGTGTTGTCTAAGGATTTTACTCTGTCATGGAAAATAGGGTTTAAAAATGTATTATTTTGTTGAAGCCATTCTGTGCTTGATGGCATCCTAATTTTCATGATGATAAGTATAAGTTAAGATGCTGAGGATGATGTATTCAACTGTAATCATGGATATTATCAGCTTTACCAAATTGTTATATTTATGCCACTAAAGCTTTGACTTGCTGCTCTTCTTAATGCAGATTATGAACTGTTAACAACAAGAAAAGCTGCAAACAGCTTCATATCGAATATCTTGTCTTGATATGTGATGAAACCCAAGGAATATGGTCTTAGATTGGCTAACAACAGTGTGAGGCACACATATAGGGTGTGTGATTGTGGGAAGTTCATATGCACATAGAGCTTAAAGTTGTGTCTCACATGCTGTTCACCTTGTTGTATGTTCTATGAAAGACATGTGTGCACTTTCCTGACAACTACCATCATACTGTAACTGTTAGGAAGATATACATTGGTTGTGAGAGGTTCTTCGTGTGTCTACATTAATGCTATTTTAGTATTGGAGAGAGATCGGGTAACTGAACTCCTGGCTTTTCTGTCAAGGAAACTAGCTTAATGGTTTTCCTGTTCTTGTGAATGATAGCAAAGTTAAAAAATAATTCAAATAAAATAATAATGATAAATAAATGAATAAAATTAATAGTGTTCAAATAAAATATGTTATTAAATAATTTAAAACTACACTTGTGTAAAACATCTTTATATACAATTAAAAGAAATACAATGTTAAACTCATTACAGAATAAATAGTTATTAACCCTTTTGCTATGGGCAGGTCAAAGGGTGCATGTTATGACATTTTAGAAAGCTATTTTCAAAATTTTATTAAATAGCTTTGCTGTTACTTATGTCAAAGGGATTCACATCAAAATGAAGGTTATATTTCAAATTTTAATATTATATATGTTTTAATTTCTTAATTTAAAGGGAAATATAAATAAATGAATACATACTTTCATGTGTCACATAACACTTCCTGTTGTGTCATTGTTCAGTTTATAATTAATTATGCCTATCATACAATGTGTGCAGTAGTTATCGAATTAGAAGCTCAAATTGGAGATATTGACAAGAAGACAAATAAGAACCTTCTACCTCTTTGATTTGCTGAGATATAAATATATTTAGCTAATCTAGTAGTTTGGCTCCTACTACTACTACTACAATCTTTCAAAACCTCTTGTCTAGTCTCACCTACTTTTATTTTTCTGAGAGTTTATAACCAATAGATGGGGCAGTTACTTGTTTACCTAAGTCTTATAGCCATTAGTAAATAGCTTGAAGGAGAAAATCGTAATTTCACCTAAATTGTTGAAGTGTGATGACTAAGTTGTTGCTCTAAAGAGAAATAGGATTTTTTATAAAACTCTCATAAAGCTTGTTTAGACACCCAAATAAACTATAGATATTTTGTGTGAACTAATATAGTAAATTTATATATATATATATATATTATATGTATATTTGAAGTGTAAAAAAATTAATAACTCTACACCCTCCATTCAAATGAATAAATGAGGCTTACAGTGAGGCTTAGCATGTGCGATGCTCGAGCACAAAGTCTCGTAACTACCACAAGTATTTAAAATCTTTGTTTTTTGAAGTATATTTTCTTTATTCTTGTAGGTTTTAAAAAAATAACCAAAATTTGAACATTTGTGGATGAATAATAAAAATATATATAAATACATATGCATGATAGCCGAAATTTCGTATATTTAGCAAAATACTGGTATTATAGTTAGAGATTTGTACTTTGACTTTGTAGACCCATATAGTTATGCCTGATGAATTTGTATTATCCTTCTAATTGTCTAAATTGAGGTAAAATAAAAGCAAATTATGCAACACTAGCAGCTAGAAAACCTAAAAAAAGTTTATTCATAACATTCTAGAAAGATACAGTGTGCTATATATGTATGCTGAATAATGTTATGCACAAATTATATAAATCTTTAAAATGAATAATGCACATACAAATTACATGAATTAATGTCAAGTTATACACATTCTAACACAACAAAATGTATACAAATGTTGACACATGATAAAAGGAACAACCAGAGTGGAAGGATCAAGAATGGAAAAAAAACATACCTAATGTTGTGCACAAAAACTGTATTAATGAATGCAAGTTTACGTAGGTATTTTACTACAAACATTTTAGAGGTTGTAAACTGATTTTGACACATGAAAGGGAGCATTACTACTGTATGAATAACAAAAGAAAAGTTTACAAAATATTTCAGTCAAAATTTAATATAAAAAGTAACCACTGTTGTTCTTTGAAATACAAACATTAAAATATTTAGAGAAAGAAAATGTAAAGAAAGGAAGAGAGCAGACATAGATAAAGAATTAACTTCTTTGAAAAGTAACACTAGTGAGATACTCTTTAAAATGTTTAATACAGAGAAATTCATCACACAGTTTAAATCTGATTGATACTTTATTTTCTGGGAAGCACAGTCTGCATCTCTTCCCGTGACTTCTATCAACAGTTGTTGGGAAGTGCCTGCCAAGAGTGAGTCTCGGAGGTGATGAGTCCTGTACAGTTCTTGAAAGTGATATACTAGAAGGACCTGGTCTGCTTTGAAGTAGAGGCTCAATAAGAGCTGTGATCAGGTCCATTCTGAAGGCCTTCTGGGATAATCCCGACTGATTGATTTGTTGTTTGTACAAAATGTAAGCATTTATAACTGTCAAGTCCAAAAGTCGAAAAAACAGTTTTTATACCATTTAATTGTCCTGCGTCCAGTAGAATAGTAACTTAAGTGTTGGTCATTCAGGTCCACCCTTCTCATAAACTTGTTGTGGTTCACAATTAATCAGGTTTTGTAACCTCAGCATCCCTCCTCCTTCTTGTCACAGTATTGGAGTGTAAAGTTGAAAGTGCATAAATGCCTTCTTTTGTCAGTCCACTTCACAGATGTCAGAGTTCCACATTTAAAAAAAATGTGCTTCCCTTCACTGTAAGTTTGTAAAAACTAGTTCCTGTGGGAAATACAGTCTGTCTTTCCTGCATGTTCCACAAGCATAGGCTCCCATAGTCAGTAGTTTGTCAAATGAGGGGAAGTGTAAAAGTTGTCCATAAAAAACCAGTGTCCTACTCTGTTGTACTTGTCCATCAGTTCCATCCGAACGTTGTCTGCTAAACCTTTGACTGGCATTTGTCCCTCTTTGCCCGTGTAGATTTTAAACTTTAGACAGTATCCACTCGCAGCTTCTGCCAGGACCCACAACTTGATTCCCTGCTTGACAGGTTTCTTTAGTAAATATTGAAGGAAACCAATTCCAAATTTTCTGCCCAGAATCTGTTCATCTATAGTTAGTTCTCTGTAAGGAGAGTAGAGGGAAACAAGAGAGTTTAGTGGATGGTCTATAATAGGTATAATCTTAAAAAGTTTATCATGATTAGGGTCTGTTCTAGGAAGAGCATTAGTATTATTATTGAAATGTAAGTAAGTGTGGATAGCTAAAAACCTGTCCGTAGAGAAGATGCTAGTAAACCAAGGATTATGGAAAGGAAGATAAATAGACCAATAATCAGAAAGAGAAGGATAAGGCTTTAGTTCATTGTTAAAGTTAAACCTAAATATGCTAAAAGTTCACAATGTGTAATATCAGTCTATTGTACTTTGGTGGTCCACCTTCTTGCTGGCATCTATGGTTTACAAACTGAGTTGTTTCATTCACAATTATATTTAAAGTTTAAAGAATTCAATAGATTTATTCAGAGAGGTGGCCTGACTGGAAAAAGGTTCACCTCTGTTGAATGGAGGTATGTTAAGTTGCTCCTCCTTGGTGATCTGCTCCCAGGTCTAGGTATCATTGCACGCAAGAGGCTTTTCCTGCTGGGATGGGGCAGTCATAATACACAGTGCAGCTCTACCCCCAAGCCCTGCCTCTTTTCTGTGGTGGTGGTGTAGCTTGTTTAAATGTACCTGGCCTGGGTGGTTCCTGGACAGCTTCATCTGATGACGTTTGAGCTACTTCTTGATCTGTTAGCAAAAATACTTCATTAAAAAAAACTGATTTTTTGTTGTTGTTCAAATGACATGTAATGTTTACTAAAAGTCTGCCAAATTTTGTGAAAGTACACATACTGTATTAAAAGTTATAGTATTAAACCTGTATACAAGTAAAAATGGTCATGTGGCTATATTGGAAGAGTTAAAATAGACTACATATGTTTCGGTGTTCTATGACACCATCTTCAGGAGTAATGGTGAAGGTATGGTTGGGACTTGTATACCCACATAATCATTTTCATTCCCATAATGCCATCTAGGCTTAAACTACCCAGAGTTACAAAGCATCTGTCAGTACTTTATTATTTCTAAACCTGGACCAGCTTCCTTATTTAATATGGTATATATTTTTTTTTTTTGATTTCGATAATTTGTTTGATATTTAATTCAATTTTAAATTCTACCTGATCTATCAACTTACTGTTATTCTAGTCTATAACATGAGATGTTTCTACCGCATGTTCTGCTAATACAGATTCATTTACTTTGTATTTTTCTACCTTGTTTTTATGTATTTTGATCCTAAATTTTAAATTTCTACATGTTTGGCCAATATAAATTCGACCAAAGATACAAGGAATTTTGTAAATTCCACATTTATCAATTTTTTCTATTCTATCTTTTGTACTCATGAGACTATTTAATTTACAGTGCATTCAAAATCGATGACGAGGAACCCACTTTGAGACTAATAATGGCTGGAGACGGCTTGAATGGGTAATGAAGAAAAACTTTAATATAAGTTTAACATGACAGCAAATGTACAACGTTTCGACAATGATGATGACAAAACCTTGTCGAAACGTTGTACATTTGCTGTC
>NW_013668597.1:75465-93619 GCF_000517525.1 Limulus polyphemus
AAGTTTACTAAGTAGTCGTTAGAGAAGTTTACTAAGTAGTCGTTAGAGAAGTTTACTAAGTAGTCGTTAGAGAAGTTTACTAAGTAGTCGTTAGAGAAGTTTACTAAGTAGTCGTTAAAGAAGTTTACTAAATAGTCGTTACAGAAGTTTACCAAGTAGTCGTTACAGAAGTTTACTAAATAGTCGTTACAGAAGTTTACAAATTAGTCGTTAGAGAAGTTTACTAAGTAGTCGTTAGATAAGTTTACTAAGTAGTCATGGCTGGAGACGGCTTGAATGGGTAATGAAGAAAAACTTTAATATAACAGCAAATGTACAAGTTTCGACAAGGTTTTGTCATCATCATTGTCGAAACGTTGTACATTTGCTGTTATGTTAAACTTATATTAAAGTTTTTCTTCATTACCCATTCAAGCCGTCTCAAGCCATTACAGTGCATTATTTGTATTTTGACATTATATTACCTATTTTTGTAGATAAGCCTGGAACATATGGCAAACTCTCATGCTATGAACTTTACATTTTCCTTCTAACTTTGTACATGATCTAACATTCTTAACTTATAGAAATGTTTAATGATGCATCTGTCAGTATTTTTGGGTTTATATCCTCTATCTCTAGTTTCAGAAAAATAAAATATTTAATTTTTTTCTACAATTTTAATTTAAAAAATTGGTTATTTAACCTTATCGAGATGGGTCTGAAGGGTCTTCCTATGGTCATGGGTCAAAGGCCATGTCATCATGTTTGTAGACTTACATTCAAAATTTTATTGAATGCCTATTTTATGAATGTATATCAATAAGTTTGGTATCAAATTGTAGACTATAATTCAAATTTTAGTACTATATATTAGCTAATTTCTTAATTTAGAAGTAAATATTAAAAAATATCCTAAATATTGATTTATGTGTGTCATGTGGTATGTTGAATGCAGCATTGGTTCAGATTATATGTTTATGATATCCAAATACAAAAATCTGTAGTTTCTTAAAAATTGGTAACTCAAATTACTGATATTAACAAGCTAGAATATAAAATAAGAACCTCCTCTCTTTTCTATTTGCTGAGATATCACTAGATTTAAGGAATCAAACATAGTGGCCCCGCTCAACTCTTTCCATTTTTGGAAACACTTATGTACACCTACTTCTGTCTATGATGTGTGAATAATCAATTGAAAGCTCAGAATGTCCAGCAGATGGTTCTCTGAGCCTTTGCAAAGTATTTACTCAGGAAACCCTTTCTTTTCATGGTAGATTTCAAGTGGTAAGTAAGACATTATTAAGCTCAAAAAATCATATTTTTTTAGACCCAAATACAGCTTAGCCTAATAAATTATAGTGGAATTCTGTGGTATTTATATAGTAATTTAGGATTTTTTTGTTATTTCGAAATGCATATGTAAAACCTAAAAAAAAATTTTGATTTACATTCTCCACATTTGAAATTTGATAAGGCTTAACAAATTATGGCACACCGCAAACAAGTACAAAGAATAATATTCTATACTTCTTTATTTACTGTTCTATGTTTTAAGAAAAATAACTGAAATTTAAGAATTTATTTGTAAATAATAATAATGTATATGCATACATAATTTATTATATAACTGAAATGTGACTGCATTTTACAAAATACTGGTCCACTAGAACAAAGGTAAGACTGATCACTTTGTAAAGGCCAGTTTTATATTGTTGGATATGGTAACATGAGTGCATGTGTGCCATGTCATTCAGCTTCTGTAACGTTAGTCAGACACTATTGAAAGGTCAATAAAATAAAAATGATAAATTTTTTATATATGAAAAATGTATGAGATTTAAGCTATTTAGATTAAACATTAGTGGTATTGTGTTATAATTTGTAGTAATTCTAGAACAAAAAAAACTTAATTTACATCTATTTCATATCTTTTTATGGTGGTTACGAAGTTAGTAGAATCGACTAAACCCATACAAAGATATAATAGTGAAAATAACAGATAAAATATAGTTATTTTCTAAATAAAACGTTTGATAATTATCTGGAGGATATTAGGAGATTATGGAGATTTTGCATGTGAAAGTTGAAAATTTTATGATGCATAAAAGTATTTTTTAATCTTAAAATCAAAATTACTTTGTATGTCGGATAGTCAATATTTGAAAATAAAAAATGTATGAGCAAATAATTAATCAAAAAATGTTCAAACTTAATTAAAAATCTAATACTTTTTATAAGAATGCTTTGTAATCTTTACTGATAATCTGCAAAATTCTGTGCACATTTAAAAAGTTACAGTTACAAAAGTTGAGAGTTGTCCATTATCCTTTTTGACAGTCATTACAGGAAATTTATCTGACCTTCTTTTTCCATCTCTAATATAAATCTGATAGTAGGACTAATCAAATTAATATGTTTTTCAAATTCCAGTAAAGTCTCAATGTCATTCTGCCACACCAAAAATATGTCATGTACATAACTTAACCACACTAAAGGTTTCATTTCAGATGTGTTGAACACATCCTAATTTCAAAATTGAACATAAAAGGGGGGGACAGGGGAGACCCCATCACTAAATATTTAATCTGTTTAAAAATTTATTGTCCACCTTAAAATATGCATTTGACACACACTCATGGGTAAGCTTTAAAATTTCATTCACTTCAAGCAAAGGTATTAGCATAATATGTGGCAGGAACATCCTATATTATAGACTGGAGTAACACTAAGTTGATAATTTGGGTGGAATTTAAAATTGAATTAAATATTGGAGAAACTATTGAAATTAAAAAAAAGACGAAGATATTTTATTAAACAAGGAAGCTGGTCTAAGTCTAGATATAATAAAATAATGGAATGATGTTTTGTAACTCTGGGTAGTTTAAGCCTAGATGGTATTATAGGAATGAAAATGATTATGTTGGTATATAAGTCCCAACCATACCTTTACTCCTGAATGTTGTGTCATAGAACACCAAAACATATGTAGGCTTTTTTTTAGAACAAGTACCTGTTTTAATAATTATTCATTGTGTAAGAATTTTAACTTTGTATTCCTTTTAATTGTATATATAAACATGCATTATTTATTATTACCTAACATTCTGATTTCAAAATGAACTAATTAAAAATTGATAATAATTACCTACTTAATCTGGTTCACACCCTAACAGTTTGTGTTCTTGAAAGTTTATGAGATATATAATGTATAACATTGAGACCACTATCATGTCTGTCATATTTTAGCCAGCCCAATGAGCCCTAATATTGTCCAAAAGGCCTCGTTGGCACTAAATGCATCAGATGTAGTGTGGTTAAAATGTTGTGAAATATTCTGCTATGCTCTCACCCGTGGATTCTTAGAATTTAATTTCCTCTAGTTTATGCTTTCTGCTTTTCTAAAAGACCATTCTGCATCTATATACAACACATAATGTCTCGTGATGATATTTATTCTTGTTATTTACATGTAACACCATGTCTGGGTTTATGTCTTTTAAAAAACTACACAGTCTGGTGTTATATGCAAATACTTTTACCTGTAAGAGATATGTGGCTCTGATAGCATTGCATAACACATTCTGTTGTATTAGCCTCATATTTGGGTCTGAGTTTAATTCTAAAGTCACAAACTTTACTGAGTGAAACAGTTGGAGAGAGAAAGGTGTAAACATTCCGTGACACTTAAACCTACTCTAGATCCAAATGCAGCTAGAA
The DNA here is from genome assembly GCF_000517525.1 of Limulus polyphemus. Taxonomy (NCBI): domain Eukaryota; kingdom Metazoa; phylum Arthropoda; class Merostomata; order Xiphosura; family Limulidae; genus Limulus; species Limulus polyphemus. The sequence continues at coordinate 79,168 of NW_013668597.1, forward strand.
ATAGCACCAATCTAAATCATTAATTATACTGTTTGAAACAATTACAGAGATGATGATGTAACCATCCTGTGACACTTAAATATTCTCTAGATCTAAATACTGCTAGAAATATCACCAGTCTAGATAATGTAACTATTCTCTGACACTTAAACATTCTCTAGATCTAAGTACTGCTAGAAATATCACCAGTCTAGATAATGTAACTATTCTCTGACACTTAAATATTCTCTAGATCTAAATACTGCTAGAAATATCACCAGTCTAGATAATGTAACTATTCTCTGACACTTAAATATTCTCTAAATCTAAATACTGCTAGAAATATCACCAGTCTAGATAATGTAACTATTCTCTGACACTTAAATATTCTCTAGATCTAAATACTGCTAGAAATATCACCAGTCTAGATAATGTAACTATTCTCTGACACTTAAATATTCTCTAGATCTAAATACTGCTAGAAATATCACCAGTCTAGATAATGTAACTATTCTCTGATACTTAAACATTCTCTAGATCTAAGTACTGCGAGAAATATCACGTATGATGATGTAACCATATAATGACATGTACAGTGGCATAAGTATGCCAAAACAGTTGCAGGGGGACATGAAAGGTCTGATAAACTTAAGACTGGTGACAAGGGGAATAAATGTAGTTGGCCGAAATGCTTTTAATGGTGAGCATCTTTTGTAGTTACACCACTGGACACATAAACCCTCTTTAGATCCAAATAATGTTAGAAACATCTGCTATCCAGTTCACTATCTTCACTAGGTGAAAGAGTTAGAGAGATGAAGATATAAAACTCTCGTGACACTTAAAACCTCTCTAGATCTAAATGTTGCTAGAAATATAGCCAATCAAGATCACTAACTTTACTGGGCAAAACAATCACAGAGATGAAGATGTAAACATTGTGATACACAAACCCTCCTATTTCTTCAATGGTGCTAGAAATGGCACCAGTCCAGATCACTAACTGCACTAGGTGGAACAATCACTGAGAGGAAGCAGTGAAAATACAGTTTGTTTTATTTTTTCTGCTATTTGCACATTTTGTACTCAGTTAGTCCTCCATAAAACACGAGTAACAATTCATTTACATAAAATTCCCTGCAAGCATTAGTTCTACTTTCAAATAAAAGAACTTACCTGCAATGATGTAGAGGTAGAAATTTGTAACATATTGCTAGCATCTACAACAGCTAACTTGCTGAAAATTATATTTTCATTCTATTTCATTGCTTTGTGATATTATGAACCTTTAATGAACATTTTTTTTTATTATTAGAAATGATAGATTAAATATATATATATATATACCTTTGAGTAGTGAGGTACATGAGAAACATGTCTAAACTTTTAAATTAATAATTAAACAGTGATCAAGCACTTTGACTGTTTTTAGGAATTTTGTTGTTGTTTTGATTAAAAGGTGAGAAGTATTCCTAAAAGTTTTTATACAAAGAGTGCAAGAGAAATTGTTTTCATTATTTTTTTCAGTTTCTGGTATTGATTTTAAATAATAACTTCTACTATTGCAGTTAAAAATGTGAAAGATTCTCCATAGGATTAAAGGATTTATAAGATATTTTCTTCACAAGCTTCAGTTTTTTTTCTTTCTTTCAGAATATCAATATTTCAGATGATTTAGATATTTATGTGGAAGTTTATTATTGATTATTTTAAACTGTTGAATTTATTTCCAGTGACATGGAAAATGCTAAGAATATTTTAGAAGTAATGAGGTAAGTTTTTTTGTTTTTTAACAATTCTATGATGTTTGAAACAGTATATCGCTCAAAGTTAAAAGTTGCTCCTGTTTATAAATACCTTTCTATCATTATTTAGAGTAAAATTTTAATACATACATTGTACTTAATCAAAATTAGGGTTAACAGTTTAAATGTTTTAAAATTATCTTCTTCAAAACTAGCATTACAAAAACATAGATGAAAAGAAATATTGAAAACTCAGTACTTCAGCTATAATTTTATTTTGTAGGTACATTTAGGGAAGAGAGATTTTCAGAACCTGATATCATAATTTGCCTTTGTAAGAAAAAAGATAAGGCTGGAAAGGGTTAATGGTTCCTGCATCTTACATATTGTGTTTAATTTTTTTTAATCATTTTCAGTATTCTCTTATTTAAAACTAATAAATTGTTTTTGACTTTCTCTGAAATAACTTTTATTTTTTATTTTTAAGTTAAATCTGTGAAATATAATGATGAATACATTTTTAAATATTGTTAAGGATTTGATTTGAAGTCATCTTACTTTTCCAAAATATGCTTACTGAGTTTATCTTGATAATTTGATTTCATAATTGTCATTGAAAATTTAGAAACAAATAGCTTGTAGAGTTTTAAGGTGGTAATTTTATTTTTTTGTGATTTTCCTGGCTTGAATGTGCTAGGTGTCTGCTTTACCGGTTAAACTAAATGGTTAATGACCTGGCACTTGCTTGTAAAGCACTTTTGAATAACCCAAGTGGTCACATTGAGTTAATGATATTTTTGTTTAGTTGATTGCATTTTTCTCAAACATTAAGGATTTCAGTACATGGTTTCTCAATTTTACTTAAAATGAAATACTTGTTCAACAATTTATACAGTTGACAAGCTTTTTTTTTTAGAAATAATAAAACTTATTTTTCTGTATTTTTTTTAACTTAGAAATGCCCAGCTGGAGCCAGGCTGTGATACGTATTGTGCATTGCTTTGTGGCTATGCGGAAAAAGGCCTGATTGATGAAATGAAAAACATTTTTCAAGAAGCTGAAAATAATGATGTATATCTTATGGATAAAGATATCTTAGATATTGTATATACCCTAGCAGTGAATGGACACAGCATGTATGTTGATGAGGTACATGAAAATATGAACATTTCTGGAAAAACTATCATCAGAAATGCTATGCTTGTTTCTGAGTCTTTTAAATAGTGATATTAGTTTTCTGATAAATAATTGATTTAAAATACCATCTATATCCAGACAGATGACACATGATATAAAACATTAACATGTTGCCAGATGGCTGACACTTGATTTGAAATATCAACTTGTCTTTAGACAGAAAATATTTATTTTGACTTAAAATGTGAACAGTTTTTTTACAAAACAATTTTTTTTGTTGTAAATTTAGTTTAGGTTGAATCAAGAAAAAAAAAATTATACAATGCATCATTTGTTTTTAGGTATTAGGAAAAATTAGAAAATTAGCAGGATACAACCAGGACTGCATCAATATTATTTTGAAACTAGTCAATAACAAACAAGAAGATGTTGGATACAAGTTATTAAAGACAATGCCACGCACTTCCTTGCCAGATGGAAATCTTGCTCCAGCAGGCAATTTTTTTATTCGACAGATGGTACGGTGTGAAGTGGTATGTACCGTTTTACTATCAGTATAATTTTGGTCATTAAAATCTTACTTGCTTGCAAACTAAAAAAATTATAATTAGACATCATTGTTAATCTTCTCTTATAAAGATGCTTTTTAACATTTATAATAATTTAAAGATAATTAATGACTCTGGGAAGAAAAATATATGCCATAGTAAATGTGAAATTTTTTAGTCATAACAAGTATTTTTATTTCCACTCACTGCAGGCTCCTTCAAAGATCCTTGATATTTGTAAGGACATGAAAAAATCGGGACTGAATGAAACATCAGTGCTTAAAGCTACTGAAAATACTTTAGTTTATCAAAAAACAGGTATTTATTGATTTACTTTTTATACTGGAATGAACTCTTCAAACTTTTGATCTGTGAATCGTCTCTCTAAAGAATTTCTTTTGTATCACAGCAGAAATTGTAGATGAAAGTTTAAACTTTATTTGCACATACTGAAGTTATTTCTTCATGTTTTTGAGTTGAAAGTATGAATTATGAGAACCTAAAGCTTAGCTGCACTGTTAAACTTTTCAAGTCATGTTCTGAGTGTAAAGATAACAGTAGAGTTTGCTCAGACTTTTAATATTATACAGTCCAATTATTATTAACTCCAGTATAAAGCAACACAAGTGAAATGATAAATTGAAAATTACAACTTAAAAGAATTTAAGAACTTGTATATGAAAGTATATTATAGCTATACAATAAAGTAACAAAGCTAGGTCCATAGTAATTTATTTTTAATATTAGAGAACTGATGAAATAGCCAAACTTGTATTTTTTAAATTTAAATATGTGATTAAAGTATTAAGTTTAATATTTTTATCTTATTGTAATAAAAATCTTAGCTTAGATGAGAAATACACAATAAAAGCTACTGTTTCTTTGAGAGTGTTGCTAATCTGTTGTGATACTTGACAACCAGTGCTCTTAGCATTCATTTCAAGAATGGAATTATTGTAGAAAAAGCATAACATTATTGATTGTCAATAGTTTTATTGTTTGTTATTTTATAAAGTTTAGGGTAATTGTTTGTAAGCTTTTATGATATAATTGACATATAATATTGTCTCATTTTTTATAAGGAAATGTAGCAGATATTTAATTTCTTTAAAATATTCATTGTTTTGCATCATATGCTTTAAATACACATGCCTCATGCAGTTGTGATTTTGGATTATTTGTTAGGACCCTTCAAGGCTATTTAATTTCAAATAAGTGTATTGTTTTAATCAATGTGTACATTGTTGTATTGTTTCGGTGTATATATTAATTGTATTTAATGTGTATTGTTTCAGATCATGCTCTTCAGTTTATTGATGAATTGCATAAAGAGGTACAGAAAGTTGTTTAATATGAAAAGTTTCATTTAACTTGTACAGTAATATTATTTTCCATATGATGCTTATTAAATAAAATTGGAAATATTTTAAAGAAAAAATTATACTTCCAAATTGCTATAAAAATTAAGCCACTGTTAAAGTCTGTACTTGATATCTTAGAAACATTTTAGTGTTACTGTTTCAAACTTAGCATTAATGTGATCAATCATAGTGTCCTCCCCATTTCTAAGTGTTGATGACTATTAATATCATTTGTTCTTTGTTTCTCGATTCCTTCACAAACTTTTCATTTTCCATACATTTTCTCATATCACTGAGCCAGGTGAACCTTTGCCTGCCCATTGCTCTTCTTCTTTCAATTTTATTCATCAGGATTACTGCCAACTTTATCTTAGACCTATTTATATACCCAAAACAATGCATATTTTTTTTCCTACAAATATCCATCAATTGCCCTTTTGTATTTGCGTATTCCAAGACTTCTTTGGTAGTTTCCTTTCTGTGTAGCGTTAATGTAATCAAATTATGTTTAATTTTTTACTTAACATGAAAAATGTTGTGTATTAATACTTCTGCCTGAAAGAATTAGTGTTAACTAAATTTCTTGTAAAATCATTTGAAATATCAAAATACATGATTGTTTGAAATGACTGATAAAACAAAGTTATTGCTTTTAGTGAAAATATAAGGCTTCAGTAATTTTTTATTCCACAGGAAATACCTGTACGATGTCATTATTTTTGGCCAATTTTCATAGCATTGTCTAGACAGAAGGATGAAAATGGTAAAAGTTTGAAATATTATACATCTTTTCATATTTCCTATCTTGCACAAGAAGAAATTTTATGGTTTTTAGATATTATATATTTTTAATCTAATTGTATGTAGCAGAATGTCTTCAAAATTTACCCAATGAAATAATTTTAGAGTGTGTTCTATGATGTTCTTTGAAAAGGATATTTCATATTTAAGAATATCAAACTTCTGTGTCTACAAAATGTTCAGTGTAAAACAACAAGAACGTGACTATTTCACAGCCATACTTAGTCATAAAAAAATTGTTTGGTTTGCAGCTTTTTGAAAATGTTCTTCCTTTATGATGTATTCGTATGATGATTTTTCTCATTTTCCATGAGAAATACAGTCAATAGCATTTTTACAAAATTGACAGTACCATCACTCTAAGCATACATAATCACATCCGTTGGACACTGCTCAGTAGCTTAAAATGTGGGTAATAAGCAGTGCACTGTTCTAATCCATAATAATGTTTGATGTTATTATAATTACACTGACACACTCATGGTGTTGGTTAAATTGAATCTGTGAAAAATTGCATCAGAAAAGTTTAAGAATTACTTTAACACTGAAGGGAACATTATCTTATTTGAAAACCTTCATTTCTGTGATTTTATATATGGTTCCAAAATTTGATACTTTAGACTTGTCAAAGAAAGAAGTGGAAATGTTCTAGAATTTTAGTTGGTTATTGAATTAAACTATTTTAAATATACACTTATGAAAAATAATGTATAACAACATTTACTGTATATCAACATGTCTGTATCAACATATAGTGTATTTGTAAACATGTGTAACAGTGTATGATGTCAAAGATGTATAAATTATTTGATAGATTATCCAGAGCAGAACTTGAGTCTAAATAATAGAGTTAGGGGTGAAATTACTTTCAATACATATTTTTATTGTGAAACCAATTTCATGTATCACTTTGTATTTTGTTACTATGAATAATAATAAACATACTACATTAAATGTATAATTTTACTGTTCTTTCAGCAATCTATTCTGTCCTGAAAAAAATGATTGAATATGGTTGTCCAGCTAACTATGAAACATTAACAGACTATGTTTTACCTAGTCTCAACATTAGTGATACTAACATAGTAGTTGAAAAAATGAAGGTATTACGTTTTACTTTTATCCTTGAGGTTTATTTGTTCTCTTTTCACATGTATATGAGAAATTCAAAATATATCGTTTTTAAATGGATAAATCTTTTATGCCGGTTGAGAAATATTATAACTGTTCTGAATGAACTCATGTTTTCACTCAAAAAAAACCTTTTTATAATGCAGTGATAAAAATTCTGATATTTCTTTCTATCTAGTGTTTTTACTATAAAGTATGTTTTTTGTATATTAGTGTTACTATTTAGTTTCCTCATATTATCAAAAGTAGATTAGTTTGTTTGAAAATAAATTTGAAAAATGTTATGTTAAATTTACAAATTTGTTTTGGCATTAACAATAAACCATATTCTTGAAATGAATCACAAGAAATGTGTACTGATTTGGTGGAGAATTGATATGTTTGTTTGTTGTAATTATTTATTTATACAGGAACTTGGCATGACTGTAGGTTCTGTTATAAATCCCTTGATCTATATTCTTCTTGAAAAAAATGAAACTTCACAAGCTGCAGTTTCGAGTAAGTTAACCTATATTGTGTCTTATTTCCCTATAATTTAAAAAAATTGATGATATGTTCAGTGTTTGTTTGATCATTATTTATTCTAAGCAAGCTACATAAGCATAGATATTTTAAAAGTATTTAATAGTAATATTCACAGATAAGTTTGCTGTGTAACTAGAATTCACAAATGAGAAAACTACAATTAATTAGTCATGGTTTTCTTAGTAGAAATTCACATAGAAAACATTTAATGATATCAAGTTACAACAAGATTGGTGTCAGTAATATTTCTTGTTTTTGTCTTTAGGGTACACATAACAAGAACTAATTTCTGTTGTATTGATTAAAATCTTGTGCTTCGCAATAGATACAATAAATCCTTAATTTGTCTTGTATATCGATAAATCCATAATACAAGATTAAGCTGTAGTGTATTAACTAGAATATGATAGAAGAAAAGTAAAGGTAGTTGTGATTTTTTTAAATGCTTCAATATTGAGAATAATATCAAGAAGCTTGAAATGCTTTGTAACTTCCAGTTGAGCAGTACCCTGTCAGATTGAATGCCATCTTACTAACAAAGGTGTTAGCCACATCCTGCAAAAACACTGGAGATTTAGAATCAACATTGAAGGTCTGTTACATTTTTAATTCACTTAAAAGCTCTTGTGATATTCTTAGACTTCAGACATTGTTTGGTGATGTAACTAATATTCAATGAGTTTTTTATATGCTGCTATTTAGAAAAGTAGATGAGCATTTTAAGTTTTGAATTACTTTGAAGAGTTATAATAACTCTAGATGTAAAAAAATACATACATATATATATATGTATATATATGTATATATATTTAAACAAAAGATGTATTTTTGCTTGAAATCATGTATACAATCTACAAAATTCATATTGCAAAATCTCACCTATTTTTATGTATTTTAGATGATTAATAAAATTGTGTCATGTCAAAATAAAATGACTAAAATTTTACAAAGTTCCATAAGTTACAGGTCTACTTTACTCAGGTTAGTGGCTTTCTTCAGTTACAATTTGTTACTTCTTTATCCTATATGGAGCTAGATTTAGCTTTAATTTATCATAAAATATTCAGAATTACACCGTTACAAGTCATTGTTGTGGTTAGGTTACGATATATCTTAATTTTTCTTTTTTGAATAAGACTTCCGTAGTAGTACCCTGAACCACCATTGGAGCACGATTGTTGTTTTCCTAGACCTGTTCAGATACATTTGTTCTGCCATGTTTGGTAAATGATCATTTGCAGTTTTGCCATGTTTCATGAATGGCCATTTGCAGTTTTGCCATGTTTCATGAATGGCCATTTGCAGTTTTGCCATGTTTTGTGAATGGCCATTTGCAGTTTTTGCCATGTTTTGTGAATGGTGAGTTGTTCTGTTGCAGTGTTTTACATGAATTAGAAAATTTTACAGCATTTTAAATTTATTGTAAACTTTTTTGTAAAACATAGAACTTTACCAGTTGAACATATTGCTGCTACCACAGAATCTAACATAAATGCTTTAAGCTAAGATTGCATTGTTCTCACTACTAACCAAATAATTTCTCCATCTTTTCTCATTTTTTATACCCTGAATAAGATTCACAAGAATGCTATTCATTATTGTGCCTAATCAGTACAAAATTTTGCTAAGTTCTTAGTTAAGAGATTAAATGCTTTGCTTAAGACTACCTCCTCTAGACTCTATGGATAGAATAAAAAATTATGGATTATATCAAGAAGATATTTCAGTATTTTTTGATATAAAATATATTATTTGATAATACTTTAATACTAGTTGAACAGTCTTTATTTCATTTAAGAACTAAACTAGAACAAGATGGTTTCTATTCTATTGATATAAATCACCTAATCAGCCTAAAAGAACACTGTGAACAACTATTTATTTTCCCTACAATAGTCAGTTGTACAAACAAAACAGTGACCTTAAAAGGAGATATTCCTTTCTTTCATACTTGATGATCTTTACATTTAGTTCTGGAAGAACACTTTGGGAATAAATTCACTGTTAAGATACATTGATTATACTTTTAGTGTATGGTGACATTGTAAAAAATAGTCTACTTCAGTTTATAGAATTTTTAAATAGCAGGAAGCCAGATGTTGTAATTTTTAAAAGTAGATTATGGTAGTTCTTCTCTTTTGTTAAATGTTAATGTAAAAAGAGGAAACAATAAACTGATCATTTCAGAAAACCCCCATGCTATCAGAATGCTACTGCACACAAGATCTTCTCACAAAAAATGTCCTCCTATTTTACCTGAGCAAACCATGCTTTAAAATGTTCTACCAACAATGAGGGACTATCTAGAGATTTTAACCCTATCATAGACAGAGCTTTTCACATGGTCAGTTGATGTGACTGACCTTGTAACCTTAAAGTAACCAACAGAGTTTCCATACTATAACTTTTAATATGTTTTATATATCTTCACAAAATGTGGCAAACTTTCGTTGAATATTACAAGTCTTTTGTACACAAAAAATCATATTTTTAAATTAAGTATTTTTTACTAAAGATTTGTCCATGAATATATGGAGTCAGAGTGATGACTACTCTGAGTTCAGAGTGGTTTTATGTTAATATTTAAAAATATTTTTGTTCATCTGAGAATTTTCAAATAATTGCATAACATCTAAAACTTCCTAAATAAATATCAAACTTTTTTTTAGTAAACCTATATTTTGTTATTTTCTCTACACTAACTTTATACAAGGTTGGTGAATTTGCCAGATCTCTTAACCACCATAAAAAATATGAAATATATCTAAATTATCCTTTTTTTTCCATCTTGAAATTGTAACATGAAACTATATTTGTTTATCCTAAATAGGTTAAAGCTAGTAACAATATACATCTGTTTATACATACTTTTATTGGCCTTTGAATTGTGTCTAATTAATAATCCTGCCACACAAGTTGTAAATTACTCTGTGAATGCATAGCTCATGTTAGTGTATCAAATGATATGACACAAACTGCTCGTGAGCATACCTCATGAAGAACTTTATAATTTTTGTTTAATAATCTTACCTAATCTATTTAATCTAATCTAACCTTACCTAACGTAATAAGTTTCTAAATTTTACATTTTAGATACTTTTAAATTAATAAATAAAGAATATACATGAAAAACGAAATATAGTACTTATATTAGCCCTCTTGTTTTTGCTCTCAGTAGCATACAAACTTATGTAAAAACTCTATTTAACCCTACCATTTATTACCTACCATGAAAGATTTACTGAAGGAATAAAAGCAAGTGTACCATGTGAATGCAGAAAGAAATATATTGTACAAACCTTGTGTACCTTGGAAATCAGATGACAAGAACACCTAGGTCAAATGTGTACAGGTTAATCTGAGAAATGTGCCGTAACACGTTGTCAGTTGGAATGAAAATACTTTGGGATAAATTTTTTCTCCTACACCATCTTAAAAAAGAGAGAGAGATTGTTTAGACATAATAAAAAATATTAAGACAGGTGATTTTTCACTAAGTCGTGACAGTGGTCCTAGTAACATCAATACAGTTTAGCTGAGTTATTCATTTAGCTTTTGTTCACACACACTTGACCAGCACTGCCCCCTTTTTTTAAAGTCATATACTCTGAAATTTAACAGCTGTTATGTGACAACGTTCCTATGTATCATAAATACCTCCATCTTTTATCCTTGTGTAAATATTTTGATTTTATGTATAAACCATGTATACTTAGATATATATCATACTTGAAGAAAGGCCAATATTCTAGTGAAACAGGTAGTAGGTTCTCTGTATCAAATAATTTTTGTTATGCTTATAAATCATTGTTGGTTAGTTTATTGTTGTATTAACACACTGTATTTTTGTACACAAGTAGCTTCAGGATGATAGTATTGTCAGAATAATATGTTGCAATTTTGTTTGATGATAAGTTGAATTTATTTTCATATTACCTGTTTGAGTATGTGCAGTTTTGCAATGTTTTGAGTAACTTTGGGGAAGCTACTTGTAAAAAATACTTATAAGCTATTTTGAAAATGTACCTACCTATACGTAAAGTTACTTTGAGGCAGTAGCTGGCTTTGCTTTTAAGGTATTTTGAAAAAAATAACTAGAGATATTTAGAAGCTATATAGAAAGAAAAAAAGCTCCATATACTTAAAACTATTAAGACTTGGTAGCTAACAATACTTAGATTTAGTTACAGAAAATAACTGGCCATGAGTAAGTATATAGGGAAAGTACCTAGCCATACGTAAGTTACTTTGAGAAGTAGAATTACTAGTTACGTCTTCTGTTTCTAGGGTATCTTCATTAGTATATCTGTTACTTAAGTTTTAGTGGTCATTTTTCTTTCAAGATTGTCTTTATTATTGTGTCTTTACTTTTACATCATTTAATTGTAATCTTCATAATTGCTTATTTGTGATATTTTTATTGGATTATGTAATACACTTATTAAAAACCAGTATATGAATTTTAAGTAAAACACTGATATGTAGTATGTCAAAGCAACCATTTTTCATAAAATAATTTTTTAAACAGATTCTTCGGCATTTAACTGATAACCCCGAAAGACTAGCTGATACTGTACAGAACGTGGGTGAGTTTCTCTGTATTTGATATTTTTAGTTTGGATGTAATTCTGTTTTTACATAATCTTGTTTAACCATTTTCAGACTGGTAAAGTATTATTGATATCCTTCGATTTATTCCTTCTCACAGTTGAAATATTTAACCATGTTGCAGAAAACTTAGTAAAAACTTTCTAAGTAGTATCTAGTTTCAGATTAGAAAAATTAATGTTAATTGATTTAATTTTCAATAATTTTTTTACATTAAAATTTCAAAACGTTTGAAAAAAACTGTAAAAATTAATTTTTTTATCAAAAATGTCTACTAGATATATCTAGTCAATTTTAATTTGAAAGATATTCAGTACTTATTTTGGTACTTTATTTTCGAAGTTGCAGCAATCACCACTTCTGGCTATAAATCGCAAAACTGACAAATATTTATTGATAACTTATGATCTCATCTGTGACAAAGGCATCGTTATTACCCTTGTTAGGCTAGGTAACATTATATTTACTAAAAATATTCTTGTTCGAGACACATATATGTCAAATAAGTTTTTTTTTCAGTAAATAGAAGTTCTTTAATTTATTTACAGTGTTTTAATATGATAAACTAAAAAATGATATTCAATAACTAAGGATTTGAGCTCTTGGAATATTTTGCTGCTGCCTACTGTACTTGCTAGTCCTTACTAAGCTTTTAACATATTGCCACAGAGGAAAATTCCCATAGTTTGGAAACAAATATGATTTAATGCAAGAACTTTCTTGGGAATTGAAATAAAATCTGAAGAAATATAAAAAAATTCTCAGATCTGTGGTTTGTTTATAAATCTTCTAAACTTGTCATTAGATTTGTTTGTTCCACTCTGTAAAAGACCTCTATAGTCAATTTCCCACAATTTCCATAATTTACTGTTAGCACTGCTTTATATACATTAAATTGACATAGTTTATAATTTACTTAAGGATAATTAACTTTGTGCTGAAGATATTTTCAAAGTTGGGCTTCGTTAGTAATTGTTCAGACACATGCAGTGACATCACAAGAAAGGTGGGCCTATATTAATAACACCTCTTATAGAGAATGGAAATTATGAGAGAAACAAGACTTGGATAAGTGTATTCTCAAGGGATGGTAGTTTCCTATGAAATATAAATTTATGCTTTGAGATCGGCTGAAAAATGTTAAACAAATATATTAAGTGCTGTGTACAAACAAGAATCCTCAGAACTGTGCAGAAATGTATGTTTGAATATATTTTTTTGTTATTCTTTGTAAATTGTCTAAAAAATGTTTGAAATGACAAAAAATCAAATTTGAAATATCTTTTGGTTATAAAATTGGTGAAATAAGTTTAGAATTAACTAGACCACTCGTGACCCATTGGGTCACCCACTATTCAGAGGTTATGAAAAATTCAAGCTAATTTCAATATTGCACCGAAATGAAGGTTTATTTTGAGATAATTTCAATCCATTCGTGTTATTGATAATTCAAGAAAATATTTTTAATTTTGATCAGGAGTAAAAGGAAAGACCATTTAATTTTTCAAAAAAAGTGAAGTCAGAGTTTTCATGTATTGTGATGAATTAGTTCATTATGATGTTGTCTTTCCTCTTAAACTTTCTACAAATAAGAAACAGTAACACTTTATTTTTTTCTTCTAATTACCTACCATAACCTAGGCACATTATTGAGAAATTCTTCAAGATCTTGTTTTTGTCATCAGAAGTTTGTAAGGAGCGCGAACGGTAGTGTGTTGTAAAATTACTCATGCTAGAAATTTTCATTAAAGTGACCCGAAAAACTGCGCTAACTTAGTAACCTGTAGCCCGATTTTAACGAAACTTGTTTGATTCTGTTTCTATTCTCATTTTATTACAAATATGGTGCTATTGTGTGCCATTTTTGCTGTATTTAATTACAGACAAACAAACAATCTCAGAGTTTTAGTATATAGATATTTTTGCTTACATTTTGAAACTTAATATGCTGCTGTGCTCGAAACTTCTGAAAGGTGCTGTGTGGTGTGGAAAAGGTTTAAACACTTATGTTTTACTGCCTTTTCTTTGATGAAAAATACTGCATGATCAATTTGCTTGAAAACTCAAAAGCTTATACCAGCCATTTCAGCAACTAATTAAAACTTTCGACCTTTAGTGATTCCGACTCAACTTTCAAGGCCTAAGCAGCTTCATAGAAATATAAATGTTTTAGAGATTACTTTGCACTGTTTCCCCTGATTTAAATGTTTAGATACTGACAGTAGACAGAGCAGAGTTAGCCCATTATGTATCTTTGTGCTTAATTAACAACAGAACTTTCCACTATTATAATTTGATTATAATGTTGTGGAGATAATCATCATGAAGTGTTATACACTTTTAGAAATGTTATTTTATTACATGTGCTATAATTGTTTTAAAGTTAAATTTCAGTGAGTGTACTTTTAAATGTACTGTTACGACAGCGGAGGTCACGTGACGCTAGTAACACGTCATGTGCTTCTAGAATGTTCATGAAACCTCGAGAGGCTACTAGATATGCGATAGTCTTGTATATATAAGCCGCCAAGAACTGGCGGCAACAATGTGTAATTGACAGTTGAGTCGAGCACATGAGACGTTCGTTGTGAATTATAGTGTTTTATAGTGCGACTGT
>NW_013668597.1:93709-104910 GCF_000517525.1 Limulus polyphemus
CTAACGACCGGAGGAGTAACAGTACTTTCCAATTAGTAATGGTAAATTTAGGTGTTACTTAATTTATGTGGTACATATTGGAGTATAAGACATATCAGTAGCAGTAAGAAATGACCTTACAGCACTAAATTTGTTATTTTTCTTAAATGGGACACTCAACATATCACTTTACAGCTTCTACAGGAGCGTTCAACTAAAACACAAACCATAACTTGTAGTACAAAGCTTCAACTGGTTTAAATAATAAATTATTTGAATCTTTAGCATGCATTTCTACAATGTGTATTGGAATGTTAAGTAGTAAAGTTTATTGTTGAAAGAATTATATTTGTGAAATAATAACCTACTACACGTAGTAAACAAAATTTTGTATCTAAGTTACAGATTGAAATAACGATAGTTAAGATGAAAAACTACACTGATTATAATTATAGGCACCATCCTTTGTCCTTTTTACTAGTATTTAAATTTAGATTTTCTAAAGTTTTTGTTTTCAAAAATTGGCTTTTAATAGGAATTATGTTAATTAGTAAAGAAACTGTTATAATGATGAGTTAGAATACACATAATATGATTTTTGGGTTATTGTTATGTTTCGTTTTCAGATTGGTGTGGGCAGTTTCTTCTTGACTACCTTTCAGTTTGTAAGAACAGTACTGATACCCTAGAAAATGTCTTAAGTAGAATGGCAGAAAAGGTAGGTGACTCTAATACTTTTAAATTCAAAAATTTTTGGTTTATATTTCATTTCTAAACTTCAAACTTTTTATTACTTGTGTGAGGTCCTCTGGTGGGACAGTGGTAAGTTTACAGACGTACAATGCTAAAATCTGAGTTCAATTCCCTATAGTGGACACAGCAAATAGCCCAATGTGGCTTTGCTCTAAAATAACCAGCCAAACAACTTGTGTGACAATAGCAAGCAATCTTGAAGAAGCTATCTATAAGAGGAAACAATTAAATGAAAATAACAATAAACCACAGTTGATTAAATAAATTTTTGGTTACTATTTATAATTTTTTATTTGTTGGTTGACTTGTCCGTCAAGAACAATACACAGAACAATTGCAATTATCACTCAATTGCCACTACTTCAGTTAAACATTTAAAACTACACTGTCGGAAATGAAATACTGTTCTTATTACATTTGCTCAAAACAGTAATAGTTATTTGAAACTGTGGGGACTTGCATTCATGAGAATCATACATTTGTAGTGATTGATTACTGTATACCAAGATAGTAAAAATGAAGTTAAGGATATATTTTAGCCATTCTGTCCTCAGATATCATGGTTTAGAAACAACAACAAATCTATTTTTCTGTAGTTTTACTTGAACATCTTTGTCAAACAGTTTTTCAAAGGCAACATTTTCAGTTCACTATATTAACTTAAATTCACTGAATTCAAACAGTAGTTTAGTTAGCATATAACTGATTATTCCTGCATTTAACCAATGTACGTTTAAAAAAAAAAGTTTTATAAATGTTTATATTTTTATAGCTTACATAACCTGTTGATAGCCTAGAAATGAATTAAGATGTGTGTGTGATTATACTACTCTATGTGAGCTAAATATATGTATGCATAATTTTTTTATGACAGGATATGAAGATATCTCATAATACTGTTGATGTCATTCTAAACCGTATTAAAGATGGAGTTAATGATAACATAACTACAGTAAGTATTACTTCACCATCCTAGGTAAAGCCATCACTACAGTAAGTATTACTTCACCATCCTAGGTAAAGCCATCACTACAGTAAGTATTACTTCACCATCCTAGGTAAAGCCATCACTACAGTAAGTATTACTTCACCATCCTAGGTAAAGCCATCACTACAGTAAGTATTACTTCACCATCCTAGGTAAAGCCATCACTACAGTAAGTATTACTTCACCATCCTAGGTAAAGCCATCACTACAGTAAGTATTACTTCACCATCCTAGGTAAAGCTTATAAAAATATGAGAATTTTATATCTCTTTGCTGTAACATTGACACTCAATCCATGAATATGTTTAGTGTTAAGCATTCTTGTGAAAAATAGGAAAAAACACCTCTATTTGAATGCTTGTGTAGATTATAATGAAGTCATGTTACATTAACATGGGTTTACCTCTTGAATTTATTTTATATGCTGTCATAGTATATGAAATAAAAGGTTTCAAAACAAATATATCTTTTGTTTTTATACATTATTGTTTGATTAGTAAGATAGACAATTTCAATTTTCTGTGTGGAGAAAGTAATGGCCTGCAATAGATGTGATTAATTATGCAGAGAAGCATAAGACTGAAAAATGGAGTAATTAGGAAGTACTTTGTAAAACTGAAATACACCATCTAGGTATTAAAACATACTAGATGGTTGAAGGTGTACTTGTGATGTTTAGTTGTGTTTCTTTGGTGTGGTTTAGTAAACAGTAGAATTAGAATAAGAGAATACTTTTTTGAAAGTATATTTTTAATTTCTTACTCAATAGCTTCTAGAACAAATGGCTACATCCAGTTTACAAGGTGCTCCTGATGACATAGAATCCACTTCATTCGCTCACCCCGTAAGTTACAAAGACAAAGAAATTTCTCGGACAAAAAATTTTGAAGTTATGTATCAACTTAAAAATTTCTTAACCCTTTCCAACCTGATAACATCATTTCTGCAGCTTTGACATTTACATTCATAAGAATTAATAGAAATTTGGAAATAACTGAAATATGAACACACATAAAGCAGGATAATCATTGAATGTTTGGTAAATTCTTAACAAAATAAAAACAATTATGTGACATCACTATCTGTTACACAGCATGCCCATAACAATCGATTTGAATTCACAAGCAACAAAATGAGCCAGCCTGCTATTTATAAACTAATATATACAGTATTTATCTCAATACCTTTTATTTTTAAAAGTAATCTCTTAATCCTTTATGAAATGGTGTGAAACTGTTTCAGAAAACTTTTTCATCTCTAGCTTCATGTTGGGTTAATTTGGCATACCATTATCTTCAAATTGTAAACTGCAGATATTGTAAAACAAAAATGGAACTGCTAAAATACTATTTCAACAAGAAAAACAAGCAAGTGGGGGAACACAATAAAATTATCAATTTTAACTTGTATACATAAAACACAAAATCATGGTATAGTTAGAGTATTTGAAGATGTGTGATCACAAAATGCTCCTACCATATTAAACAAGTAAATCTTTAGAAATTTACAATCCATGTAAAGAGAAAAGGGAGCTCTAGGGCAAGTTGGTTGTCAGAAAGAAAATAGTCCCTGTTATCAAATGATATATTTATAATTTTGTTAGCTTTAGAAGTATATAAAGTGTAAAATACAAAATGGAGTTGTTATAAACAATTCTCTATTTTTGAACTATTTGAATTTTGCAGCTTTGTTTCATATGTTAAAGTTTTATCTATGTAGGCAGGAGTTTGAAATACTTGTATTCTAAAAATAAAAGTTACAATTGGTGGAGCAAAAATGATACTAGGGTTAGCAGTTTGGGATTATTTTTTAAATACTTTATCAAACACAAATATTAATGCAATATACACCAGGACAAGATCCTAAATATGAACACTTCAGTTATAGTATTGTAGCTGATCTGAGAAGAAAGATAAATTGGAATTTTTTAAAACTTGATGTCATTTGCCATTGCATAAAATGAGATGCCAGGCTGAAAAGGGTTAAAGCAGTAAATTAGTTGAATAAATTTTTTAAATAAGTAAATCTAAAATAATTTCTAATACATTACAATGCAAAATTCTAGTGTTAAAACTTTGTACTTTGAGAAAGATTAGTATTGCATTAAAATATTCAATTTTGCATGATTTCATTTATATATTTGTCAATATTAGAAATCTTTTAACATGTTTCACCCTGTTTTTTACTTTGTTTTATAATTATTTTATTAATTTTGTGAAAACACAACTTTGGCATTTACTGCTGATTTTAATTAATTGAAATAGGGCATCCTTTTCAACACTTCACAAGGTAACTTTCAGAAATTTAATTATATTATATTATTATCATGGTATATGAATAAAATTGACATCAAAACATTGATAATAATCCAAATGTTAATATTATTTAAGTTTTAAGTTCCTAGTTTTATAAAGTAATATTAAAACAAAATTCTCCCGGTATCCCATTTTCTCTAATTTATTTACTACCTCTCTAAGAAATATGAAATGTCATTTAAATTGCTCAATATAATGTTGTTATCACTCAGTCAAAGCATAACTTTTACAGCCTTCAGTCTTATAAACTAAAAAATCAGACCCCTCTTGCCATACCCACTGTCATGTCCTCTCTTTCTCAAAGTGCCAATAGTTCTCTACGATGTTTAACACTATTATTTATAATGAATAGAAAGTCAAGGTTGTAATATATCAAATAATTTATTATATGACATTGTTTTCTGTACAGAGAATTGTCTACTTCCCTTCCAATTCACACTATTCCCATGGGAAATGAATTGACTAGCTTAGTTGAATTCTAAATGGCTCTTGTTGCACAGTTAGAAAGCCAAAAAAATTGTGATAGTTATTTGACATTGTCTCCTTTTTGCATATTATTATTCTGTCTTCTTTGGTATATTATTTAATTAAATAAAAAATTATTTATTGCAGTAGTACCATTAGTATACAAAAGTAAGATTAAGTTTCATTGACAGTGGGCCACAAAAAAATGAAGACCCATGTAAGTACTTTATTTCTTGTTTTTCATGTGTATCCTTTCTTTATTATTATAAAAGTAACTAAAATATGAAAAAATAGAAACTTTTTAAGTTAGATAAGGTTAGATTATGTACAATAAACAATAATAATAATAATGATAATTTTTCACAAGGAATGTTCGTGAGTAGCCTGTGCATTATGTAATTCAATAGGGTAATGTGAGCTACACGTTCACCAAGTGATTTACAACTTGAATAATTGTAATATTAGTTAAACACAGTTCAAATAGCAATAAAAAATTAAATTTAAGTAGAAACAGATGTGTACTGTTACAAGTTGAAAGCTACATGTAGGTTCATGTTACAATATGAAGTTATTCTAGAGAAAAAAAAAGTAATTCAAATTTGTTTAGACTTTTATTTATTTTTTGACCAACCTCATATAAAGTTAGGGTAGAGAAGGTAACAGATAAAGTACTGAAAAAAATATGTTTAAAATTTATTTAGGAGGTTTTAGAGATTACGTAAATGAAATTTGAGATTTTTCACATGAGGAAAAGTATTTTCAATTTTAACATGAAAATCACTTTGCACTTGGAGCAGTCAACACTTTGACTCCATATATCCATGGAGAAATTTTTAGTGAAAATACTTCATTAAAAATTCTGTTATTTTTATATACAAAAGACTCAATGATTACCAAAAGCTTCCAAATTTCATAAAGATACATAAAACGTATTAGAAGATATAGTATGAAAACTATAAAGGCCAATTTGAGGTCGTGAACTCAGCCGATTTGACCGAGCCTATAGTAAGAATGTTAAACAAACATGTGACTGCTCAATTTGATAACTTAGGAATTTGAGTTGCTTTCAGAGAAACTAAAAGTGATATTCTTTACAATTTTAAAATTCCAGCCTTTTTGTTTATTAAGTCTCTCAACATGGCCTCAGTTGAATTGACTGATCACATTCCTGCTTTGTACTCGTTTAAAGTCATTATAGTTTTGATACTACTAAGTTTAATATATTATTTGCATCTTCTCAAAATTTGGTGGACTTTCAGTAAACATTCCAAGTCTTTTACAAAAATCAGATTTTTTAGTGAAGTAATTTTCGTGTTAAGATTAAAAATACTTTATTTCATGTCAGAAACCTCAAATTTCATTTGCATAATCTCTAAAACCTCCTAATACATTTGAAGGTTTTTTTCAGTAAAACCTTGTATTTTATCTGTTATTTTCTCTATTCTAACTCTATACAAGGTTGGCCAATTTGACTGACCTTATAACCACCAAAAAATAAATCTAAATTACCCTTTATTTATTTCTAGAATGACTTCCAATTGTAACATGGAATTACATTTGTTTATCCTAAGTAGCTTTACACTCATAACAGTATACATCTGTTAATACTTAAATTTTGTTTTATTGCCCTTTGAACCATGTCTAACTACTATTTGCACTATTATAAGTTGTAAATCACTTGAGGAACATGCAGCTTACATTATGCTATTGAATTACATTACCTACGATCTACTTTGAGCTGCTCATGTGCATGGCTCGTGATAAATTTGTTAATTTTTTTTT
The DNA here is from genome assembly GCF_000517525.1 of Limulus polyphemus. Lineage (NCBI taxonomy): Eukaryota > Metazoa > Arthropoda > Merostomata > Xiphosura > Limulidae > Limulus > Limulus polyphemus. The sequence goes on from NW_013668597.1 coordinate 99,992, forward strand.
TTTTATTTGACCTATCTCACCTTAACTAACCTAAAGAGTTTCCTATTTTTACATTTTAGTTAGTTTTATAATAATAAATAAGGAATGCACATGAAAAACAAGAAATAAAATACCTACCAGGGCCTTTTTTGCTTACAAGTTCATCCAAGCTAGTCGATATGTTTCTCGTGGGAACGAATCTTATGCTAAAATAAAAATTGACAATTCTTTGCAAAGAAAGCAACATAATATAATATGTCATTTGATAGATGAAAACCTTGGTTTTCTATTAGTTATAAATGATATAGTATTAAATGTAAGAGAGAACAATTAACAAATCCCAAAAGGGAGGATGTGACAGGTGGGTGTGGAAAGAGGGGTCTGATTTTCTATTTGATGGCTCTGTAACCAAACAAGATTGAAGGCTAGGAAAATTATGCTTTGTCTAAGCTATGATGATATTAGAGTGAATAATTTATGTTAAATTTTATACTTATTGGAGGGGTAGTGAATTAATTAGCAAAGAGGGGATGCCTAGAGAAAAAATGTCACATTTCTCACACTAGTGAAAATTCAGGATTTTTTTTTAATATTGCCTTTTAAAATTTAGATCTTAGAACTTGTATACTATTGAAATATGGATTATTAGCTATGATTTTATGCTATACTAATTGATATAACATAAACAAAAAGTAGTTAATAAAATTTTGAATGTAACTCATTACAAACATTGACGTGTAGTAAAGGATGCCTGTGGTGGTAGAGTTAGTAAAAGTTTAACTTAAAGTCACTAGAAACTTTATTTTTAAAACTTGCAAACATTATTTTAGAGAGAAATGAATGTTGAAGAACTGGAGAATCACTTGTTGGAATTAAAGGTCAGTTTTTTATTTATAAACATTACATAAAACTTGAAAGTAACTTGTTCATATCTGTTCACCTCGTCTTTCCTGGAGATATAGTGAGTTGTGAATATTATGTGGTCTCTTTGGCACTACTACAGTGACTTATTTCAGTTGATATGGACTTAATAAAGAAAGCTTCCTCTTCCTTCTCTTCTTTATGATGGAGTTTCATTTTGGTGTGATTATGCATGAAATGTGTGTGTGTGTGATTTTTTTTCATGTAATAATATATCAAGAATATTAAAAAGGACCACCAGTTTTGAAATACTGTATTTGTTAATATATTTAGTTAGTAGTTTTTGTTGAAAGTGCTCTCAGAGCTTACACTGCTTTTCAGCCATCCCAATTAAATATAATACATAATACTTTTTAACAAAATCAAAATGCTTATACAATAGATACATCCCAGTAAAAATATATTAACAAAAATATGCATGAATTCTATAATATTTCAAATTTGTTAACAGTATAATATTATAAATAAAATATATATAATTATTTAATGCTCATAAAAATAATGTAAATATAACTAAATACTTATGAAATTCACAAGTTATTTACATAAAATTCAAATAATTTCCAAATTTTTTTATGAGATAACTTTCATGTAATAATTTTTTTTGTTGATTACCACAAGATCAACATGGAAAATGGAAAAAGAAAGGTTCTTAAGATGGGTACAATTGTAAAAATGTTCAGAGCATCTTAATAGACTCTGACTTTGGTTTATAACATGAAACTGGTGTTGATTCATTTTGTACCTTAAATTTTCAATATGGCCAATGTAATGTTCACAACAGACTATACATTTTAACATATAGATACAATTCTTAGAATTGCAAGAAAAATGATATTTTGATTTTAAACATAATGGTTTTATCTATGTTTTTGATAATATTGGTGTTAATAATATAACCTAGATTACAGAGTTGACATCTTAGTTTATTACACTGAGTGATACCTTGTCTTTTTATGGATTTGAAATAACATAAAATTCATTTATATTTCTGTTGTTAATATAGTTTTACAGAGATGTATTTATTGTATGAACATTTTGGTTTTGCTAAAAGGTATTAATATATTGTATTTAATTAGTTTGACTGAAGAGCAGTGTAAGCTGCAAAAGTGCTTCCAACCAACTAAAGATATTAAAAAATACAGTATTTTGAACCTAGTGGTCCTTTTAATAGTTGATATATATATATATATGTGTATGTGTGTGTGTGTTTGTTAGATTAGCTGTAGTTAAAATAAAATCAAGATTTAAACTTAATGTCAGTAGCTTGTGCTTTAAAATATGATGAATCTCCTGTTTCTAATTGTTGAAAAAACATTTTTTGACCCTTTATCATTCACAGAAGGTTTTTTTTTCTATTACCATAATTGGAGAAAATGTATGGGTGGAAATTATGTCTACATACATAAATATATGGGTGGAGATGATAAAGGGTTAACCCAAAGAAAAATTCTATTTTAAATGTTTTGAAATTGAGTAATTATTAATTTTATGTATATATACATTAATTTTGTTCATGATGATTATTTTAGCTCACATTTAAATAAATTTCATATACATAAATCTCATGTCAACAATGTCAAGAATGCAAATAATAGCCCATTACCTGTTAACAAACACATTAATAAGTGTATTATGGAAAAATGTCATACTTTACAAGAACCCTTTTACCAAATATTTCCATTGTGGTATTCTTGTGAAAAGAATGAGATTATTTTATGAAAATTGTTTTATCAATAAATTTAAAACCAAATTAAATGTTACATATTTTAACATACAGAGGGATGTAAAACATGTATAAAGTTTTAAAGTAAAAAAAAATGCAGGAAGTTTTACATTGTTGAGTAGGTCTTGTTAGAGAGAGAGAGTATTATTTTAAAAACTGAAGAGTAACCTATAAGATATGAAACTGGTATTTAAACTTTTATGTATGTATGTATGTTTGTTTTATTTGTTTTGAACTAATAGTAATAGAGTTTTTTAAATATTTCTAAGGCTATTTTTTTATTGTATCATTTATATTCTATTGTTGTACTACATACTTGCCAACTTTTCAAAATTCTTATGGGTGAGATTTTGTGTGACTCATGGTAAATCAAGCAATTTACAAGCACAATTATGCTTGGCTAAGAATGAAAAATACATCTTATTTCATTGGCCAAGAAGAAAGTGAAGCCCAATTTCCAGTATGAATCATGTGTTTATTCAACTGGTTTCACTATAGAGCAAACGATTGGCTAACGATTACCAAGAAATTTTTAATTTACAAAAAAGTTAATTATAGTTACGCAAGTCCGTAGATTTCCTGAAAAAATCAGTGCACATGCCTAAAATCGGTAGAAATGAAAAATTTTTTAATACCGGATCAGTAGATCAGGTCAGAGGTCCAAATTTGAGAAACTCTCACCCAAATCGTAAGAGTTGACTAGTATGGTACTGTCATAATCATTATTTTTTATACTTGAGTTGGTTTTATGTTTTTTTTCACAATTCAAGAAACACATTAAAACAAGGTACAGTTTTATGTCATTCGGAACTTGTTGGATAAGAATGTTTATTGTGCTATTTCTGATGTGTAGTCTTGACACTAATATTTGTTTACATGAGACTACAACTAACAGTAGAATTGTATATGAAGATGATGTATTATAACCAAACTCATGAAATAGCATTGGAATGAAGGTTAGCATTGTCAATTGCCAACAGTGGACAAAATATTGGCCATTCAGTTTCAATCCTGCATATTATCGAGAGTATATTGATGATAATTTTGTCATGTTTGATGATCTATAAGGTGTTCATGACTTTTGGAAGTAGAATATCAGCATGAACATCAATCTACTTTGCTTGATGCATTACACGCAACACATCAACAAGAATGCCAACCCATTTTTCTTGAAACATTGTATATAACATAACATAAGGGACAGCAAGGAACCTGTCCTAAGCTGTCCTATTCACTAAATTAAACTAAACCCCTAAAAAAAAGAAACTCAAACCAAATATTTTTCAAGCTTTCCCTTAAACTAACTGCATCCACAACGTGCCAAAGCAGCCTGTTCCAGAGGCCAATAAATGTACCTTAGATAAAGATGACTTCTTTCCTGCCAAAATTTATATTTGTTTCCCCTAGTCTTACCATTCTCACTATTAAATATGAAAAAAGATGATGCATCAAAACTCAATTCCTTTAACAATCTTAAACATCTGAATCAGATCTCCTCTAACTCTTCTTTTTTCAGGAGAAAATAAGTTCAGAAATCTTAACCTATTCATATATGATAACCTGTCCATCCTAAGTATAATCCTAGTAGCCCTCCTCTGAACCCTTTCCAACAGTTCAGTGTCCTTTCTGAGGTAAGGAACCCAAGACTGAACACAACATTTCACATGTGGCCTAAACAGTGACCTATACAATAAAACTATAACCTCTTCAGACTTGTATTTAATATTTCTGTTGGTACAACCTAAAATTCTACTTGCCCTGCCATTAAAAATGGTACATTGCTTGGATAGCTTAAGAGAGTGATCAACCAAAACAACAAGATTTTTTTCCATGACACTGTTAAAGTTATTCCCATAAATATTATACTTATAATTCAAATTGTGACATCTCATATGCATTACCTTGCCTTTATTATAATTGAAAGCCATCTGCCATTTATTTGTCCAACTCACCAAATAATTCAAATTCTTTTGTAAAGCAGTAGCATCCTCCCTACAGCCAGCAATACCTAAAAGCTTAATGTTAATAGCAAATTTATATAATCTATTGACCATTCCTTCATCTATGTCATTTATGTAAATCAAAAAGAACAAAGGTCCTAAGACTTAGCCCTGAGATAATATGGAATGTTCCCAGCCGATCTTGGCCAATAATACTTCATTATACCAACAAGCACATTCCCCTCAGTGGACATAGCAGATATCTCGATGTAGCTTTGCTATAAAAAAAACACACACCAGCAAGCATATAGTACAAGTGAAAAATCAGTTTTAAAAGCTGCTTATTCTCATAC
>NW_013668597.1:105910-112707 GCF_000517525.1 Limulus polyphemus
AGTTTTAAAAGCTGCTTATTCTCATACTGACTTGAACTACCTTTAAACTTAAAATCAGATATTTTTGGGGGGTTTTGTTAAAAATGTCTAATGTATGAATTGGATTGTCATAAATGCAGTTTTAGATATATTGCATCTACTCTTGTGTGTTGCTAGAAACACTCATAAAAGAATGTGCAAATATGGTGACCAACAATAAATCAAGTGTACCTAATTATGCACACTTTAAATGCTTCACAGTTATGTAAGATTCTGGCGAAAGAAGGTGATGAGAAAAGTTTATGCATAGTTAGCCAATTATGGCCGATAATTCATTGCTCTACAGTTAATAAGGTATAGCATAGCATTGCAAGTGTAAGTTTAGGTTTAGAATAGTGCTTGAGTAGTGACAAAAAGAACATGCTGGAAAGAGATGGGAACTTATAATTTTAAAGAATAAATGTATTTTTAATTTATATGAAAATAAGATGGTGGTGTATATATAAAATTTGAAATATTTTGTTGACAGTCTATAAAGCTTCAGTATTGTGAGTTATCAATAGTTGGTAAAACTTAGGAATATTATAATTTAATGTGTGACATATTCAGGAGCAGAAATAAGAGTAAACACTGTTACTTTAACGTATTGGGATATGTAATGTACATTGTTCACTAGTAAAATGTAATAGCATTACAAATTTGAATAATCAAACTGATGACACAGAGTTAACAGAATCTTTGTTAATTATATTTATCATGTAAAAAATTATTAAGTCTGAATCATTTATTTAATTAAGACTACTCGCATTCAAAAATTACACTGAAGGAATGTTTAAACATTTGGATGATAATCTGTTTCAGAGTAAAGGAATGAACACCAGAGGTGTACTTCGGCGCCTCTTGTTGCTACACTGTCGAAAAAAGGCAAGTTTTTTAATTCATTTTAAATCTCAATGATTATTTCTTTATGTGCTTGTAGATAAACAGGTTTGGATAGTAAAAATCTTTACAAAAGATTTTCAAAGTGTTATTGTGCCTATGTTTTTATTTATTTTTTTAGTTTGCTAGTTAAGTTTAATATGAATTATTTTTTGTTTGTGTTTTCAAGTAAAACTGTAATATTCACATTAATATTTGCCTTATTTGTTGTGGACATGTGCGTGTATAATAAACTGTAATTCAAGGTGATTTCACTTCAAGATGAATATGTACAAGAAAACTTGAATCTTTCCTTTTCTAACAAATTGTTCCTTATTTATCAAACTCTTCTACATTTAACCAGTCTTGTAGCATCACAGGCTACTCTTCAGCATATAAACCTAGAAAACAACCAAACACTTTTTAAAAAGTAATAAAATTAAGTTTAAAATTGATGTGAAATATAGAACTTTTTAATATTTTATAAAAATAGTTTGAGTTACAAAAAAGCAACCTTATTATGACTAATGTTTCAGATCAAAACCTAATTTAAAGTCTTTAACATGAACATTAAAAATCCTACAGAGTACATATATTTGTGAAAAATTCTTAACTTACTTTGTTTAATAACCTTAAAGTTTCTTTGGAAGTTATGCACAGCATACTTAAGGTACATATAAAATATATCTATATAAAGATATAACATTTCTATCATGGATTTATATGCCAGCAGTTACATGATTGCATCACCAAAGCTGTAGCAAAACAATGTAAAGTTATACCATTTATACAAAAGTACAGTTTTAGTCTTTAACTTATTTTATAATAAATTTATAACTTAGTATAATATTTTATGAACAACTTGAATGCAATTATTTCTAACTTGAAATACCAGTTTTTTAAAGGACACAAGTATTTAAGATCTTAATATAAAGACTGGGGGTATTCATAATATAACTTTCCATGCATCTGGGTTAGAAAGGCTAACTTCAGGTAATGGGGCCTGGCTTAGTTTAACCAGGTTTGCTTGAAAGATGAGGTTCTTGTTAAGGGAGGAGATAAAAGTACAAGAACTGTATAGGTGGGTGTATAGTTTATAACATCCTTTATTATTATATCACTGGAATTATAACATGCATTAATGTGTAGTTGTATTATTAGAGCTATGACTGCTAGAATTATATTGGTTAATTATTTATATCATCGAGTTATAATAGATTTAAGGGAGGAAGAGGAGGGAGGATATTAGTATTTGATCTATACAGGAGGACTATATAGTTTCTAATTTAATATCATATATTAAATTAGACAGTAGTTAGACAAGAGTGAAGTCTGGGTGATGTTCTTTGTTAGAAATGAAGGGTGGTGTATGATACCAGTCAGGGATCGAAATATTATATTCCTGCATTCCAACAGAATTTAATTTTCCTTGATGAATTTCATATTTTTAGTTGACTTTCCTGATCAGGAATGCATGGTTCAGCTGTATTCCTTTAGTTATAACCAGTGAAAGTGAACATATTGCATGGATTAAATATAAAAAAAACAATTCATAAAGAAATGCAAATTTACGTGAGGGAATATAATCTTGCTGATAGCTTTCTTTTGAGTGAATGTAATTTTATTTCATTACTTTTATCCCTGAGGCCTACGACAGTTCATGGCAATTTACAAGTTTTCTAGCTTGTAGAAATGTTAAAGAAGAAAATAATTCAACATTCAGTCACTTTAACAAAAGAAAACAAGTTGACATTAAACTATTCTTTATGATAACCCTTTCATCCCCAGGAATCATCCTAGTAACTCTTTTCTGAACTCTTTCTAATAAAGCAATATCCTTTCTTAGATAAGTAGACTGAAACTTTACACAGTATTCCAAATGAAGCTTAACTAGATTTTAGTATTTATATTTCAAGAAAGTATATTCAGCACAATAAAAACTGATTGTTATGCTATAGGGAATATATTTTCAAACTATCTTTTTAGCTCTTCTAAGTGTAGTTTAGTACTCAAGTTGTCATTTTAGTATGTTTTTTCCTGGTTTTTTTAAATATTAGAGTTTCCTGTGAATCGTGTACATGCATGGGTGAAAATTTCAAATAGGTGTGCTCTGAGGCTTGGTGAGTCCTCAACTTGGTTCATTTTTATATTTTGATATATTTTTTACAGTCTTTTACTAAATTGTACAAGCTCATGAGTTTGCTTTGCTGATGATTTTTAGAATAAATTCAATTCTTAATCATTTCTGATCTAGGTTTATTACAAAGTAAACAGTGTTGTAACTTTTCAAGCATTAATAGTATTTGCTAAAATGGATCAAGTTTTGAAAATAATTGATGACAAGGACCACCATAAGGTTCAAGAAATCAATAAAAATTGTAGAGAGTCTTGGAGGTGGACATGGATGGATAAAGGTGTCAAAATCGAATTAAAAACATGAAGGGTGATGAGGTGCAGGGTGAAAGCGTGACATGTGCTTTATGAATTTTTCCACAAAATCCGTATTCCTAGTGTAACAGTTTGCTATATTTGTCAAAATGTGACTATTAAATACAGCACACATGGTATTGGTGCATCAGAAGATCACGTTTAGTTGAATGCCACAGAAAGTTAATGCAGGCCATCACTTCTACCCACTACATAGATCGTTTTACACAAATGTTTTGCTATAGCTTTGCTGGTATGATTATGTATTTCTAGGCGTATACATCCATAATGAAAATGTTGTATTTTTATGTAATTATCTTGTTAGACTTGTGTGGTACTAAGTAATTGCCTTTATACTTTTGATGTAATATAGATAATTGTGAAGTGTGTGTGTGTGAATAATAATGTGCTAATCGAGTAAGTCGTAAAATACAATTGATTTTGTTAATTATGTCTTTGTACTATATCTAATTACTTAATGTTGTTTTCATTGAAAATTAGTTATTTTTGGATCTATTAACAGACAGTAAAAGAATAGTGCTTTACACAATTAAAAAACTTTGATAAATTATTCTATGATTTAAAGAAAACATCTTTTTACCTTTTGGAGAAAAATACATTGTCACTATCTGTCATTTCACTGTAGAATGTTGATCGAGTTCAACAAATAATTACCGAGCTTGAGGAGGAAAACTTCTCCTTTACTCCTGCGATGTATGCTCAAATAATGGAACTTCATATTACCAATAAGAACTTGGAAGAAGCTTTGAAATATAAAAAGATCATGTAAGTCTATGGTTAATAAATTTTCATTAGTAATCATAAAAGATAGAGTTTTTCTGTAAAAAATTCATGAAATGGATACAAAATTTATAACTGACCAGTTACGTTTTTGTTAACGAAATCAGTTAGTCCAAATCATCAAAATGTATAATAGAACCTCTTACAATGCAAGCACTCTTAAGACTGAGCTCAACTGGTCATTTTTGGGAGGTGGTCTGATTGCAGGAACTTGAAACTGATCTCACAAACATGACTCGTGTTTTCCCTTATCGACACCACTTACACATACATTGCTTTTCATTTCATGTTTCTACTAAATAATCTTTTTAGAACCCCGTTTCTTTCCCTTTTTTTTTTTATACTTTTTGCATAAATACATTATGAATAAATACAGAAATGCATTTATATTCTCTTTACTCTTTGTTGTTTTTATTTCATATGTGCATGTAACTCTTTATTGAAAACTGATGGCATGCATGAATGTATACAGTGTACAACATTTAAAGACATTTGTCCTTACATTACTGGTATACATGTTCATATAAATGAAGAAAAAAGTAATTTGATACCATAGAAATGGGCATTTATAAATTCCAGGACATTTCAGTTTAAGGCAGTGGATTAAAATAGCTGAAAACTACAGTATCTTGCAAAGATTCTACAATGTTTGCCATTAATTCAGACAAGTTATTCAGACCTTCTCTGCAAAAAGAAACACGTTCATTTGACTATTTCATTGCTTTGGCAGTGTTCTTGATGGTAGCTTTATCTGCTGTGTCATTATCTGATGTTAGTTGAGGTTTTATTGGTTGGTTACTTGAGTTACTAGGCTGTGTGGAGACTATGAACTAAAGAATTGCATTAGCAATTTTGTCAAAATCACCCTGACAGTCTTCATATTCTTTGGCACTGACATCAGTTGAGGTGGGTGTACTCTTCTGTAGACTACTCATCAACTTTCAATTGGTTTTTGGCACCTCTAAGCAATTTCTACAGTTGCAGTAATGGAATGTTGTCTTTATTCATATCTTTGGCAATAGAGGTGAGAAAACCTGTTGCTGCAAAGCATATCTTCACTGTGGAGGTTTTGATCTCCTTCACCACTTCATAGACCCAGTGACAAGCCTCCAAGATAGAGATAGTTTTGACTAACTGACTGACATCACTGACCTTGTCATATCTGGTTAGGACAGTAATGACATTTCATCACTTTGATAATACACACAACTGGTAGAGAGCTGCAAGACTTCTGTAATATTTTCTGGGAAAAATACTAAATGAACATTCAATAGGTCCTGTTTGAAAATGTGAAGGAGCATTGTTGACAGATAAAAAAAAAAACTTTTTAGCTGTTGGTTTTCATGTGTTTGTTGTAAGCCTTGATCCACTATGTAAAGAAATTGCTGGTCATCTTTTTGTTAAAGTACCATGTGACTAGAAGATACATAAGAGCCTACATAATTTCTGCCATTAACCACTGTTAACCACACGCATGATCTGTTTATATAAAATTGTACATGTTACTCCAGCATTTGGTTGGTCAAGCAATCTTATGTTCTACAGTTGTTTGTTGATTTCTGCAGTGATCCTTAAAATTCTGGTATGAAATTGTATATTAGAGGTAGCTACTATTGTGGTGTGTAAATACATCTACACACATTTAATTACTACAGTAGTCTATAAGCACATTTATACATATGTTTAGAGCTAATAATATTATCTGTAAAAACATTTAGAGCTACTACAATAGTCTGTAAACACCTCTATACATAATTTTGAGCTATTACAGTAGTCTGTAAGCACATCTACACACACACATATAGAGCTTGTACAGTAGTCTGTAACACATCTAGAGCTACTACAGTAGTCTGTAAGCACATCTACACACACACATGTAGAGCTACTACAGTAGTCTGTAAGCACATCTACACACACATGTAGAGCTACTACAGTAGTCTGTAAGCACATCTAGAGCTACTACAGTAGTATGTAAGCACATCTACACACACACATGTAGAGCAACTCCAGTAGTCTGTAAACATATCTACATACACATTTAGAGCTACTACAGTAGTGTTTAAGCACATCTACGCACACACATGTAGAGCTACTACAGTAGTCTGTAAGCACATCTACACACACACACACACACACACATGTAGAGCTACTACAGTAGTCTGTAAGCACATCTACACACATGTAGAGCTACTACAGTAGTCTGTAAGCACATCTACACACATGTAGAGCTACTACAGTAGTCTGTAAGCACATTTACACACACATGTAGAGCTACTACAGTAGTCTGTAAGCACATTTACACACACACATGTAGAGCTACTACAGTAGTCTGTAAGTACATCTACACACACATGTAGAGCTACTACAGTAGTCTGTAAGCACATCTACACACACATGTAGAGCTACTACAGTAGTCTGTAAGCACATCTACACACACATGTAGAGCTACTACAGTAGTCTGTAAGCACATTTACACACACACACATGTAGAGCTACTACAGTAGTCTGTAAGCACATCTACACACACGCATGTAGAGCTACTATAGTAGTCTGTAAGCACATCTACACACACACGCGTATGTAGAGCTACTACAGTAGTCTGTAAGCACATCTACACACACGCATGTAGAGCTACTACAGTAGTCTGTAAGCACATCTACACACACGCATGT
>NW_013668597.1:113517-120036 GCF_000517525.1 Limulus polyphemus
CACACACACATGTAGAGCTACTACAGTAGTCTGTAAGCACATTTACACACACACACATGTAGAGCTACTACAGTAGTCTGTAAGCACATCTACTCACATATTTAGAGCTATAACAGTAATCTGTAAGTACATCTACACACACACGTTTATAACTACTAAAGTAGTCTGCAAACACATCTGCTTAATTATTTAGATCTGCTACAGTGGTCAATAAGACACATTGACATGCACATTAAAATCTATTACAGTTGCCTATAAACATGTCTATACACACTTTACCAAAGGTGAGAAGTTGTTATCACAGATAAAAATATAATGAAAAATTTTGTTTTTCTACAATGGGAAAATGTTTATTTGTTTATATTTTTACCAGATGTTAAGAAGTTAATGAGATTTTTTTTTGTACCAGAGATGAAACAGACAAAACTTTTGCAATTGACTCACATAAGATTTTGAATCTTGCAACATTGCTTATAGAAAGGAACCATTATCAAGGTTAGTTGATGTTAAAATTTTGAGATGTGTAGTGGGAACTGATTTTGTTGCATGCATTTGAATTACAAAACAGGAAGATATTGGGTATTTTTAAAAATGTTTTATGCACAGAATGTACTCTCATTGTTTTGCAAGTATGCAGTTAACAATTTTAGGAATTAGTCCTGTAGAACTTCTATATGATTTAAAGTGTTTAGTTAGTAGTCAGTTTTATTAGAGGTTATAGAAAATTGTCCCTGTAGAGCTTGTAAATGCTTTAAAATGTTTCATTAGTAGTCTGTTTAATGTAAATTAAGTATTCTTTACATTTCAGTCCTATATAGTTAACTAAGAATGGAAATAGATCATAATTTTTTTAAAGATATTAAGTGAAAATCTAGGTTAGAGCTAAACATGCAGTAATTGTTATGGGACTTTTTTTTTGCTGGGTTTGTTCTTTTACCCAGTTCTTTTTGTCTAAAACCATTATTCCAAGTGTGTGGTGAAAGAAAGTAAAGATTAAGTAGTTGAATTAGGTGTTGTTTGTTAATAGAGAAACTGGAGATTATTTAAAACCACTACCACACACTTGGAATAACACCTAATTCAACTACTTAATCTTTACTTTCTTTCGATTAAGTAGTTGAATTAGGTGTTATTTGTTAATAGAGACACTGGAGATTATCTAAAACCATTATTCCAAGTGTGTGGGGAAAGAAAGTAAAAATTAAGTAGTTGAATTAGGTATCGTTTGTTAATAGAGACACTGGAGATTATCTAAAACCATTGTTCCAAGTGTGTGGTGAAAGAAAGTAAAGGTGAAGTAGTTGAATTAGGTGTTGTTTATTAATAGAGACACTGGAGATTATCTAAAACCATTGTTCCAAGTGTGTGGTGAAAGAAAGTAAAGATTAAGTAGTTGAATTAGGTGTTGTTTTTTTATGATAGAGGCACTGGAGATGATCAAAAACCATTATTCCAACTTTGGAGTGAAAGAAAGTAAAGATTTTCTACAGAGAAATGTTTGGCGGTTGTTAACTGCAGTTGCCAATACAGGCAATGTGGACCATACCCGTGAGTTGTTCCATACTGTTGTTACTGAGTGTGCATTCACAACACCAACCAACATGGTCTTAGGTCCATTAATGAAAGTTCACATTGATAAGTAAGTTCTTACACTGATCTGGTTATTTTCAATTTAATTTACGTGTCTGTCTGCATATAAAAAATATATGCATTTTTTCTGTATTTTGACCTTTAGACATCTGGGAATAATTTTTTTTATTTGTTATGATTATTATACCTGTATGTTTAGAGGTGACATTTTCTTACATCTGTATCTGTTTCAGTAACGTTTCTTAAAAGTCATGAATATATTTGGCCAAGATGTGATAGAGATAGAGGTCATTTGGTTAGTTTTTAATGAATTTAAGGTTACAGGTCACCACCACTGATAGTGATCTCTTTTGTTTGTAATAGCAGTGTTTCCAAATAATTCCACGTCTACTAATAAAGAAACTGTTTTAGTTCACCTCGTTTGTCTTTCCAATGGATCCGCCATAAACTTGAGGGATTATGTGTTAAAAATAGATGTTCAATAGTCGTGGCGGGCCCAGCACTGATAGCCCATTATGTAGCTTTGTACTTTTAAAAACAAACAAAATTTTGTGTAGATAGCCATCAAGTTGCTTTGTGTTGAAATTCAACAAACAAACCATTTAATTGTAAATATTTTGTCCAAAAATTCCCAGTTCTCTTTTTCATCATCCAAATTCTTTAGTTAAAAATTGCTCACTCCTTTGTTTTCATAAAAGAATGTAATATTGTGTCATTACATGGTTTTTTCTTGTCTCCATAGACTAGACACAGAGGAATATCACATTCTGTCACATATATAGTGTTTTTTTTAAACTTACAGTGACAACTTGCCTGCAGCTGTTGAAGAATTTAAGGAAATAGCAAAAAGATATCAACAAACACCATGGAAGGGTGAACTTTTCAGAAAGTTAATTCACCTGGAAGATACAGAGAGTTTACAGAAAGGTTTGATCCTCTTTTGAAAGGGTTTGGGATTTTATACTGTTTGAATTTTGTGTATTAGTGATATAGTTTATTCACAAACCAGTAATAATTGCTTAAAAGTTGTATCACAGAATACATTTGATTTGAATTAACTAGAATTTACATATTTGGTCCAAAGTAACTGACAATTATATGAATATAAATAATGAAACATATAGTTTATATGTAAGCTAATTAAAAAGTGTTGTTTTATCCTATCTGTCATTGTTATTATATACATCAGATGGTTTGTGATGTCATAATATTTTAATTTTCAGTTTTATCAATTTACTAAATAACAAATTACAAGTATTACATATGTCTGTTTGGTTCTTTTCTCTTTTTTGAATGTATAAGATACATTTCATTATAATGAAAACAGTTGACAGAGTGTTCTTGTTGAGTTGGAAATTGATATTGAAGTGTTTGATACACACATGTTGATATCTGTTGCCTTGGTTATAATTTCTGGGATATGTACATTTCTTTCTGTTACCATCTTGAGATCTATAATGTTATCCATAAATAGGCTTGGATTTTCCAGTTAATCAGAATCTGTTTGTTTAATACACTTTTTTTTTAAATTTCAAATTATTATTATTTTTGGTCATCTTATGAGATAACCACCACAGTTGGGGCCTGATAAGATATTCCTAGATTAGTGTAGTTAAGATAACCACCACAGTTGGGGCCTGATAAGATATTCCTAGATTAGTGTAGTTAAGATAACCACCACAGTTGGGGCCTGATAAGATATTCCTAGATTAGTGTAGTTAAGATATTTATAAAAGCTGTTAGGAGGACATATTGTGCTAATCCAAGGATAAATGTAGCTCACAGTCATTTAATTTCCAAAAAACGAGGTTTGTTGATACACGTATGCAGAAGGACAGTTGTAGTTATTTGTTGTGGATGAAGTCAAAGTGAGATGACATGGTGTTGAAGTCAAAGCATAAATAACATTCGTTTTCAATGTGGAATAGGAAATTGATCAACTAGTAGTTGTAGGATCATTATACTGTGTGGTAGAATTTAAATATAATAAATTGTATTTAGATAAAAGGTATCGCAGTTAAGATGGAAACTGTTGAAAAAGAAGTGCAACAATGAACATCTTGAAGAGCACAGTAAAATGTTACTTCTTCAGCAAACCTGGGTTTCTTTAGGACAGGAACCAAGTCTGCCTTTCTCAAAGTTCAGAATGAATCTTCCCAGAAAAAAATCACAATATATACTCTCTTTATAGCTGACCAATCATAAAAAGAGCACTGGAATATGAATATATCTCTGCTTTATTGACAGTTGCAAAATACCCCTCCCTATTTATACATAGGCTTGGTAGGTCAAAAGGAAACAGAGGCTCAACTCAACACATGACCTCAATTGGATTTAAAATGTTTTAAATCAAAACTTAGAACAATCAACAAATTTTATAGGTAATATATATGCACTATAGGATAGTAAGGTATGTAAAGTTTTGTGATGAGAGTGCACGATCATGGGGAAACCCATTTTTTAAATGTGTTTGTTACCTTGAAAACAGTATATTGGTGCATCTGCCATTTTGGCCTGTCAAATGCAAATTTCCATAAGTTGACAATCTTTTTTGAATAAGTCTTTCTGATATATATGACTACAGTCATTTCACTTCTGACCAATTAGATTGCTACTAACATCAATTCTTAATAGATCCAAATTGAGGTTAAAACTTTATCTATTACATTGGCAAGCTCCATTAAAAAGCAACTAAACAACAGCTACACTGACCATGGCTATATAAATGTGTATTTTTACATTTTTTTGTGTTGTTTATGGCTTGTTATTGTATGCCTACACATAAAAGGCAGTGAATAAACGATAAGAGCATTTGTAGCATGGTTACATTAAAGACAAATTACAAAATTATTGCACTAATATAACTCAAAAAAACCTCTGAACTACTACTTATGATGTTAATATCAATGCCTTAGTGATCCACTCATGGTGTTCCAAGTTGAGTACAGTTAATTTACATATGTCTAATGTGTCACATCCTTGAAAAGTGTTGTAGAAGTTTAAAATAACTTGCTTAATGTAAAAGTAACTAGCAAAATAGTACCAACACAATCCTATTCCATCAATTAAATATAATAATTCGTCCTTAGTAGTTTTTTCAATATGAAAACAATGTCTTAAGAATGTCCCTCAATTTTCATTGTCCCCTTAATGTTAATTTAATGGAACATGGGTCCATAAACTAGAATGTATGTTATATTTGCCTATTGCAATATTAAACTGGAAGACTTGCATTAATATGATGTTTACAGTGTCTCAGTCTTTATTTTTGTTGTTTCTTTGCATGTAGTTATGGACCTGAGCTCAGAGGTCCATGGGGAGATGAATACACTGTATGATTTAGCATGTTGTTTTATTGAGTGTGGACGAGTTAAACAAGCCAAGAAAATACTTGAGGTACTTCCATATGAATATACACTGATTAAATTGTACAGGGTTGACCAAAAGTAACTGTACAGTTGTGCACTCACAGTAAAGTAACTGCATATTTACTTTTGGCCAATTCTGTATTTTGAATTTAAAATATTTAATAAAATATAATTACTTTTGTGCTATTTCGTACTATCCTTAAACTTGTATTAATTAACAAGCAATAACTTAAATTAATTGCACACAGTTTTTTTGTATTTAAAATTATTCCTTTATTTTACAGAGTTTCTTCTTTTGTCCTCTTGTACATTGTCACTAAAACAGATATATTCTGTTCCCATATGTCAGGTAGTATAAAATGATTTTGTTTGTTACTGTTTAACTTGAATCAACATTTATATTCAGTGATAGTATTTGTAAATTAACTGCTTGTGCATAAAATAAAGATACATGTTTGTGCGATTCTTCTACATAAAGCTTATATTAAAAATATTCTCTGACCACTTTTTCTCTAGACCCCAGGCCTAAGAGCTCGAAATAGGAGACTGGAATCTTTCTGTGAGAGATATCTTCAACAAAATATGGTAGTAATGAGAGCAAATTCAATTTATTATATAGTTTATGTTGTCTCCTTTATAATCTGCTGCTGTGCATTGTTATGATCACCTTTTCTTTATTACATGTAATTGTACCTTTATATACTGCTGATATGAATTGTTGTGACTGCCTTTCCTTTACTACATGTAACAATACCTTTATAACTTGCTGCTGTACATTATTGCAGTTGGGACAGCAGTAAGTCTATGGATTTACAATGCTAAAATCAGGGGTTTGATTCCCCTCGGTGGAAACCACAGATAGCCT
This sequence comes from Limulus polyphemus, assembly GCF_000517525.1. NCBI lineage: Eukaryota > Metazoa > Arthropoda > Merostomata > Xiphosura > Limulidae > Limulus > Limulus polyphemus. The sequence goes on from NW_013668597.1 coordinate 119,341, forward strand.
GATGTGGCTTTGCTATAAAAAACACAGACACACTCCTTTTCACATATAGTTAATTTTTAATGTTTTTTTCCTTTCTTGTCCTTTATTATTTCTTCTTCTTCTCACAACCAGTCAATGGTGCCCTTTGCAGCATATTACAGTGTGTCTGGCAGAGATGCGCACCCCCTCGGCAAAATTTTTGTGCACCTCATAATATTTTAAGCCTTGAGAAATGGCGTAAGGTATGATGTATGTTTAAAAAATGTATAACTCTCAATATGGGCTAGGTCAATTTGACCGACCACGTGACCTTTTTATACTTGTTTAAAGTATTTATAGATTTAGTACTTATAACTTTTAATATAGTATGTATATCTTCACGAAATTTGGCAGTCTTTCAGTTAATATTATAAGGTTTTCACATACAAAAAATCATATTTTTTAGTGAAGTATTTAAAAAAAAATAAAGTAAAGATTTGTCCATGAATCTATTGAGTATTTGTTTTGAATAGTCTGCATGCAAAGTAATTTTCATGTTAAAATTGAAAATACTTTTCCTCATCTCACCAATCTCAAATTTCCTTTACATTTCAAACGTTTTTTTTTCAGTAAAATGTTATAGCTTATCTTGTTATTTTGTCTACCCTATATCAAAATGGGATTGGTCAATTCGACTGACCTTGTAACCACCAAAAAAAAAAATCGAAATAAACCTAA
>NW_013668597.1:120810-141165 GCF_000517525.1 Limulus polyphemus
TTGGCAAAGACGGAAAGCTAAGGACAAAAGTAACAACTGTACCAGAGAAAGAATTTCTTATTCCAAGAATATACTGACCCCCTAACACACTTCTAAGAAATTTCAAACTTATTTGGCAAAGACGGAAAGCTAAGGACAAAAGTAACAACTGTACCAGAGAAAGAATTTCTTATTCCAAGAATATACTGACCCCCTAACACACTTCTAAGAAATTTCAAACTTATTTGGCAAAGACGGAAAGCTAAGGATAAAAGTAACAACTGTACCAGAGAAAGAATTTGGACATAACTTCAAGAAAAGTGAAATTGATCAGAGATTTTATGAAAATAAACAAAAAAAAATCTGTTATTGATGTCAAAGGTGGTCACACTAAATATTAGCATTAAAGAAAGTTAATTAATTTGCATACTAACTTTGGATAGTGTCCTATAAGATTAATTTCTGTAATTAAACATTGATTTTTTTAGCAAAGCAATGACTGTGTTGTGTTAAAGCTTGTACATTGGCAGTTTTGAGGTGTTACAATAGATATGTACATTACTGTAGGTCTTCAGATTATTATTGCAAGTATTCAAGGATTACTATTTTTTTTTTTTCTGATTTAATTGCTATAATTATAAAATCTAAACTTCTTAATGATGTTATTTTAACCAAAGCTTTCATTAAGTAAATATAAGTGATAGCTGATGCCAAAAAACATTAATACCATATCAGCAGAATAATGTACAAATGATTAAAATTTAGCAAAACATAAATACTCAACTAGTTTTGATGGGCCAAGCTTGTCATTCTCAAGGGATGGAGTAAAACTATCCTTAATATGTTGTACAATCAGCCTCAAAACTGACTAGAGAGATCAGTATTCATTGACGTGTAAGTACTAAGCTGAAACAATGACTTCTAAATAAGGTTGAGTTCAAATCCCATTTTCATTATTGAACATGATTTTTGTTTTTAAATACTTATATCAATTCCCTAGTGTTCTATTAATGGAAGAACTTGGGTTTAGCAATGACTTTTTGATTGATCAAATTAATTTGTGATTGGTTGTGTGAAAATGTAGTGCTAAAGCTAATTTCTCTACCTCAAGAAGCAAAGTTGACCATGAAGAAATTAGTTCTGATGTTGAAGCAGGAATATGTGATTTAAATACAGTAAACTTGAGGTTTGGTTCCTACTAGTAATGTAACTAAATCTGAAAATGAAGCATCTGCAGGACTTTTAGTAACTTAAGTTGACAAAGATTACAAAATTGTGATTTAAAAAAAAATGGCACAGTGAAGTTGTCAGTAAACTAATATGATGGTTCATATTCCAAACTGAAATTTGGCCCAATGAAAAGCATTTCAACACAATTCAAAGCTGAAATCAAGAAAATTAAAACTTTATCAGAAAGAGAAATTAAATTTTATCACTTCTAATGTTTTTTCCCCCAAAAACTTTGTTCTTTCCAAACTGTACAAAGAAGGTTTACACAGCTTAGACAAGCTGCAACAATAACCCAATGTCTCGTATTTAGTGAATAGACTATCATTATTAGTGGATTTAAATAAATATACTATATAAAGAGTTTGTTACCAAGTTAAATAAAGTAAAAAAAAGGTGTATGGTGTCCTTTAATATAAAAACCTTATTCACCAAAGTTCTGGTAGATGGAACCCTAAATGAATTATTGACTAGATAATTTTTACCCTTCCTATCATTAGGGATGAAATTATATGCATACTTAGATTATATCTCAGCAACTCATATTTCTATGTTTTGAGTATGGGCAGTTCACTTTACCCTCTTCTTTATGGCATTTTCATGGATGACTGAAAATAAGTTCTTAAATGAATTAGATGAAAAACCTGATCTCTATGTATGATATTTTGTCAACATATTCAACTTACTTGCTGATTAAAGTTTCATAAGATATTAAAGTACACTCGAGACAAAAGACTTATGAACTAGAATGTGTTGATCACATACTGTTTTCATTGTTTTAGTTACATGGTGCTCAGATAGAGAGTGGCTGGCATGGCTAGATGGTTAGGGTGCTCAACTTGCAATCTGTGGGTTGTGGGTTCAAATCCCCTCACCCTTTCAGCTGTGGGGGCATTATAAGTGACGGTCAATCCCACTATTCATTGTTAAAAGAGTAGCCCAAGTGTTGGCAGTGGGTAGTGATGACTAGCTGCCTTCTCTCTAGTTTTTCACTGCTAAATTAGGGACAGCTAGTGCAGATAGTGCTTATGTAGCTTTGCAAAAAATTCAAAACAAACTCAAACCCAGAGAGTTACATCTGTTGGAAACCAATAAGTGTGAGCCCATTTTCACACAATAAATCCAGACATTCTTATCATCAGAAGGTTGGCATATACAAAACTGATGAAAAGTGCATTCATGAAATTAAATTGCCTCAAAAATCTTGCTTTTTCTTGAGGATTTAAAGCAAAGTTAACAACTGATTTTGTTTTATACTAAGGTGAACCAAGTAACTTCAGATAGAGTAAGGGATGACTCTTATATGATGATACCCTACTACCCTTGATATCAAACAAAGTAGGTGCTATTTTTAAATGAACTAAAATTGAACCAGGCTATAAACCAGTGAACAAACTTTATCTTATCTTTCTCTTTGTATAATATATTTCAAAAACGGGGTACTTTTTCCATTCCTTGTTCTTAGAATCATTCTTGTATTGGTCATACAAAACAATCTCTTTCAGTTAAAGAAACAAGAATCCTACTGCTGTTGAAAATAATTTGAAAAATTGGTTTTTAACATTACATGTTAATGCAACCAACCACAAAATCAATTTCAATCAATCCAATATCATTGCTGAACCAAAGTTTTACATCAGTGTAACTTGAGAAAAGTGATAGAAATATTTCGTAATAGAGAAAAAATGCATAATTAGAAAAGGGGTTTTGAACTCAACCACATTTGGAAGTGTTTTTTTAACATAGTCTTTGCATTCTTCTATCATTAGAGAATATTAACCCTTCTGTAGCTGTTTTGAACCTGAATGTACATGAGACCGAGAGCAATTTTACTCTTCTTCAGATTGACAAGCTTTGCTTGTCAAATCTAGTTGTTTTTTTATGTTTATTCATTAATAATTTTCACATCAGTTAATAGAGCTGGTATTATTGATTTTCATGAACTTGCACCAAGTACTTCTTTAAATATATACTAATCATTAGAGAATTATGCATACAAATTTTAGTAACATATCAACTTGAAAGGATGGTTAGATTATACATCTGAAGAAAGATTGTTTGGAAAAGATTTGAATATTACAGACCTCATCCATGATTGCTTCAGATGTCTTATATAGAGTGTTTTAAAATTTATAAAGGCTGATGAGTTTTTATTTTGATTGTGACAGATTACTGAATTAGAAGATCTAGTGAACATCACACGTGACTTGTTTGACATCGACAGGGACCAAATGTACTACTACCTTCTGTGTGGCTATGGTAAGATAAAAATGAACTTTCTGTGAGTTGAACTAACAGTTAGAAAATTCCAAGTGTAAATTATCTAATAAATGTGTACTATAGTGTATATACAATGTACTGTTGTAATTGCCATCTTTGTTTTATATGGAATATATATATTAATGATTTCCATGAGAGTGTTGAACCAAAATTTATAAGTATTTCATTGTATCTAATAGTTAAAATCCATGGCAAAGTTAAGCAGAGCAGGGCAATTAATTGATTACTTATGAACATCAATTACATTAATTAATGGTAGGTGAAATAATCAAAATTAGTGTTTCTGATTGTTATTATTTTTATTATCCAAGTAATCAAAACATTACCTTTGATTTGTGATTATTTCTTTTTGGATTAATTCAAGTTTGGTTTGTTCAGCTTTGGGCCACATGGCTTTGTGATTAGATTTCCTTGTGATTCAAAGGTTTCCTTTGGTTCATCTTGTTGCCAAACATGCTTACTCTTTCAGCTGCAAGGCATTAAATTATTTATTTGTTTTTGAGGTGTGGCAAAGCTGCTAAAGCTATCTGGCACCATCCTAATTTTGAACCGCTGAATAGAGATAAGGCAACTGGCTAGCGACACCTGCTGATAATTCATGGGCTAGTTAAGCCTTATATGAAGGGTAAAGTTACTGTATTCTTTAATGTTGAATAATATTACAGTTACTGTTTTTATATTGTGTTACATTGAAATTTATAATCTGTTTAATTTTATTATTTAGTTCTGAACTATAAATGTACTCCTATGTTTGTAACACCACACTCTTAATTACCTGAAGTTATGGTGTGGTAGAAGATGTTGGCAGGCACTGGCATGTGTCAAACCCCACAGGGTAAATACTAGCAAAGTGGTTTTCTTTATCCGATTAGTCATGCCATCTTCCTAACCATGTAATAAATTTCAAATATAAATATAGTAATTGATTTTCAATAAACAGTAACACATTAAATTAATATAATATTAATATTTGCAAGTATCATTTACTAAGGTAGTAAAAACATGACATATTATTTATTTTTACACTGTACTTTATATTGTATATAATAATATGTAAATGTATTCTGTGATCAATCATGTATAAATAGGCTGCACTGCAGTATAACCTCCATAAGGCTTAGAAAAAAAATTTTGTTTGCAGTAACTGAACTGGTCCTTATAAAAAAATTACACTAAAACTTTTATGTCTTCTCTTGCAAAACCATCCAGAGAATGTAATTGGATGTTTATTGATCAGCTATGTTTTCACCTTTTATTTGTGTGAGCAAATATTCTAATAACCTGTCAACAAAACATAACTGACTGGAACTCTCTCTCTTGAAATTATACTGGACAAAAAGTTTGAATCATAATAATTTCAATAAATTTATGTTAAAATAGGTTAAAGATAGTTGTGTTTTTATTCTGTCAATATTATACTAATTTTTGCTAATAAGCCTTAGTGGATATGTTTCTTCTCAGTATTTTTGTATAAATTTCATATATTTTTTTTTCTAAGATGTATTATTTGACTTTTTATCTTTTACAGCATGCTTATTTCAATAAATTGATGGGAATTACACCAGTATTGTTTTCTGAATAACACTTTCTTTCTCTATCAATACTATCCAATTGTTTAAAATAATTTAAAATGTATGATGAACTACATACTACTAATATGTGTAGTAGCACTTAGCTTGTTATGTTTGGAAACATATTTCTCACTTCTTGCTATTGCATAATTGAAGTGTATAATATATGGTGTATGTTAATGAACAAAATTATATAAAGAACTGTTAAACATTATCAAGAAGAAGATTTGGTGTGGTGCACATAATTAATTACTATTTCAATAGCATATTTCAAGTGAAATGCTACTGGGGCAGCTGTGAATTAGAAGTAATGACTTCAGCCTGTAACATATAGGTCTAATGGGAATTTAATAAGGAAAAAAAATGCATAGTAGCTAAAAGAACAGACATGGAACTAAATAAAATAAAAGTAACATAATTCTTGATTTGGTAGAGTACATGAAAAATACTCTGTCAGGATATCACAGTGCAATGAAACAGTGATTAGTAAAAAAGCACTGTGGAAAAAAATCCTACTAACCTACTCTATTAGTCCCTGGCAGTGTTACTACAAACACTATTTTTTTTTCACTTAAAGTGGAGTAACAAATAAGTATGTAATAAGGGTAGAGGTGTGTGTGTGTGTAATCAGAATTTTGCTTGTCCAAAATAATAATTTGTTGACTCACTTCGCATTAGAATATCATTGTTTACAAAATAATTGCTTATTTTATACCCATGATGACATTATTATCTTATAACTTCAACCAGTGAAAATAGCACATACTGTTAAGTTTATTGTTCCCTTGTACAGTGGAGATGCACCAGAAGTATACACGTGCTTTATCAACTAAATTTAGTTGTGTATACTCTGTTTACCAGCTGTTTATAAATTGCATTGGTATAATTGTGCTTATATAAAATAAATTGAAGAAACATGTGTAACTTGTACTTACCTGTGCATAATAATTAGCTCACTAGTCACTGTTATATTTAGCTTTTTTATGTTAACCTGGACCTACTAATTACCTTACTAGTCAGTATTATATTTAGTATTTTTATGTTAATCTGTACCTACTAGTTATCTCAGTAATCACTGTTATATTTAGTACTTTTATGTTAACACTTCTCTCAATGGACAGACAGGTCAAAGGGTGCATGTTATTATGTTAGTTATTTTCAAAATGTGATTAAACAACTTTATTATCTTTATATGTCATAAAATTGGTATCACAATGTAGTTTATAATTCAAATTTTAATATTTTGTTTTAATTTCTTCATTCACAAGAAAATATTTAAAAAAAATCAAATGTTTTTATGTGTCATATGACATGTCGTATTGCTCAATTTATATTTTATTATGCCTACCATACAATGTCTAGAATTAGAAACTCAAACTTCAGACATTTATAAGCTAGAATATAAGATAATAACCTCCCATTTTTTTGACTTGCTGATATATTAATATATTTTGCAAACTTACCAGGGTAGCCCCTCCAATTACTTTATTCTTTTGAGACCTCTTTTCTACTGATGCCTACTTCTCTTAAGTACATGTTTATAACCAATATAAAGAACACATTGCAAACTACGTAAATCTGACATTCATCTGTATCATAATTGCTAAGCTTTGCCGTAAGCCTCATTTATTCTCTCTTGTGGAGGAGAAAGATAAATTAATTTTTGTAGATTTCAAATATAGTTTTTAGAAATCCAAAATAATTACTATAATGGTACACATAATACCACTGTAATTTATCTGGCTTTCTAACTAAACTTTATGTGGGTTTATAATTTCTGTTCAGAACAATGGATTAGTCAACAGGCTTCACCATTTCCAAAGAAACTGCAAGTTTCCCCTTCAAGCTAATTGCACAGGTATAAGTCAATTTTGTAACATAGTAAATACTAGAAATCCTTGTTTTTGTATATATTTTCTATTTATTGTATGTTTTAAGAAAAATGACTAGAAATTCAGCAGTTATAAGTAGATAGTAATAATATATAAACATGTTCATGAGCACTTACACACTTTGTATACCTATAACTCTAAATTCCAACCACCCTGGAAGGATAACTAACATCCAAACATCTACCAAGTTTATTGGATTGGCCCAGACTTTGTACAGTGTCATGTCATAAACGTTTTCTCAAACTTTTATTGTTTTAGATAATTCTTGTTACAGCCACTGTGCTGTAAACAAGCTGACAAATCCTCTCCCATTATTTTCTTGGAATTAGAATTATAATAAATTCTGTGGGAAAGCTTTAGTATTATATCCAGTCTTAGATGTGAAAAATAACTATGCTGAGGCTGATATTAAACCTGTCAATGATTTTTACACTGGTCTAGATAGGCCATATTTGCAAGTGTATTAAGTGAAATATACTAAACTATTCTATGCAGAGCTGTGCTTAACATTTAGTCATGAGTTTATTAACATCCAAACACCTACCAAGTTTATTGGATTGGCCCAGACTTTGTACATAGTCATATCATAAATGTTTTCTCACACTTTTATTATTTTAGATAATTTTTGTTGCAACCACTGTGCAGTAAACAAGCTGATAGTTCTCTCCCACTGTGTTCTAGGAACTGGGATTAAAATAAACTCTGTAGGAATGTTATGATAATTGCACCACACAAGCTTATTTGTGACCGATAGTGTTGTATTACAATGTCATGTAAACAGTCTAATGGCAGGAGCAGTGATTCATTACTTTACGATTGGCAGGTTTCTACTTCAGCTGCTAACAGTAACATAAACAGGAAATAGGTGTGAAAAAGTTATAAGTAGAAATTGTCTGGGGAAGTACCTTGGAACTTTGTAGTCAATACTAAAGTGGATAGAACAGTACTGCACACTGTATCTTGTATGTTTCAACCTTTAAAGTTTGCTGGTGGTTACCAGATGGATCAAATTGACCAACCCCATATAGAGTTAGGGTAGAGAAAATATCAGGCAAAATGTCAAGTTTTTCTGGAAAAAAATTTATGTCTTATAAAGATTATGCAAATGAAATTCGAAAATTTTCAGATGAAGAAACATACTTTTAACCTTAACATGAAAATCACTTTGCACTTGGACATACATTCGTGGACAAATTTTTAGTAAGAATACTTAAAACTTCTGATTTTTTTTTTTTACAATAGACTTGTAATGTTTAATGTAAAAGCTTGAAAGGTTTTGTAAAAATACACAAAACATGTTAAAAGCTATAACATGGAAACTGGTCGCTTTGGGGTTATGTGATCGGTGTGATCCACTGAGTCAATAGTAACATTGTTAACCTTTACCTACAAGTTATATTAAGTAATTTTATGAGTTGTAATCAAATCTTTTTGGCAATTTTTTGATATTTGAAAAAATGTTTAACGTATATACTTCATCTATGATATTTCTTTATTTCTTTTCTGAACATCAGTATTGTTGGTCCGATCTTATGTCTTCTTAAATGTGGTTTCAAAAACAATTTTCTTTCCAACAAAGAAAAATGCATTCAATTACCTGACAACTCCTGTAAGCCTATAGCTGAAACTATTGTTGTTTTTTTTTAATATTTGTTTTGGGTAATAAAGTTTATTAACTTTATATAAAAAGTTGTTTGAAAATATTTTGAAATAATGTGAATATTTTCATGAACAGCAACTTGGTAGTCTTGATACTGTAGTCTTGTAGAAATCTTTATGGAGGAGCCACAGTTAATCGTATCTTCATCTTTCTGCATTGCTATATGATATATTTTTATGTACAATAGTTTAAGGTTAACAAAGTAACTTAATTATAAAGTATTGTTCCTGAAGACAGGGTAGGATTTCTTCTGACTTTTCATACTTTTTGGCATTACTTTTTCCAAATGAATTTTATATATTGATTTATTTCAAAAAATTTAATTCCAAAATATTTTAGAATCAATATTTTGCATATTTCTGACATTTCTTTAATGTATGTAACTCCCAAAGAAAATGAAAAAAATGTTAGTTTTCAATTCTGCACAATCCTGAGGCAAAATATGTAACACTTGTCAATTAAAAAAAAAAAGAGAAAACTTCAATGCCATCCCAAAGAATAGTTTTATTTTTCATAAGAAATTATCATCCCTTGAGAATATATTATCCATTTATTAAGTTTCTCTTGTCTTTTTATGTTTAGTTTTCGTACAGGCCTTGATTACCATCCTTCTATGTTGTCACATCAAGTGATTTGATTATTTACTAATGAAACAGCTATAAGGAAGGGTTAAATATGATTGGATAGAGTAAGACTTTGGAAAAAATGACAGGGCTTGTAATTTGTTTATTGTTTCTTTAGAAGATAATTTCAGTCATGAAAGTGTTTGTGTATTACATCGTATCTGTTTCATAGTTATGGTAATTTTTTTCTTGAGCGAATATCAGATAAACTTAGATGACAGTTACATATTCTGATGACTCAAATCCTTATTTAATATTATTTTTATGTATTCAAACAGTGTACAACAATACATAGACTAAGTGGCTAGTTAATTATTTCTAATTGCAGTCATGATGTGTTTTAACTAAATACATTATTGCAATTATTAGCACTAGTGAAATTTTTTCATTATCTGATTACCAGTTTAATTTACTTACACGAGATCATTGTGGGAATCACTTCATGTTTTTAAAATAAACAATATGGCCGTCTGGTTAATCTCGAGTTTAGAGATTCATCAAGTAGAGAATGTTCAGATTATCTCTTTTAAAAGTTGTACCAAAATGTTTGGCAAAAATCAGTTGTTTTATGAAAAATGTGCGAGTGGAAACACTGAGGATATTTATCATATTAAAGAAAACTAAAACTAACAGAAATAGGAAGATTATCAAATAACAGTAGTTGATTGAGTGTAGTTTATTAGTGAGCCCGACAGTTAATCAGTTAGCAAATTCCACGAATGACCCTGCTCTAGTGTTAATTTGTTTATTCGTTGTATTTGTAAGTTATTTCAAATTACGGTTAAACAATATACAAAATTAGTTGTTGTTTTATAGCAAAAGTCAATGATGTTAAGAAAGCCCTTGCTGTGTGGACTGCAATGCAAGATGAAAATGTTCAACCTCGCGCTAAAACTCTTCGGTTTTTAGCTGAATTCTTGCAGAAAAATGGAGAAGAAGTCCCATTTGTGATTCCCGAGCCACAGTCTGAGGAGTCTGGTAGTGGCAAAATGAATTTTATGGAATACATTAAGGCAGAAGATGTAGATAAGGCCTTGGAGTTTAAAAGAAGGTAGTTTTATTCTGTCTCTTTGTATCAAGTTATATGATAATATTAGTGTAATAGTTAGGATTAGTTTATTTAAAATAATTATTTAGTGTATGTGCTGTTTAATAGTCTCCAATTAATGATTCATTGAGAAAAAAATATTGGAATTTCTGTGTAAAGCCCTTTAGAAGACTCAATTTAATTTCTCTGGCTGATGCTTCAAGTTGTATTACAGCTGAAATCCTGCAAGTTGAATAAAGATTATACTGTTTACCTTTAAAGTATTATGATAAGCACTTGGAAAGTGTCTTCAGAAAATGTGATAAACCAAATATTTGTTATTTAATACTACTACAACTGAAGCTATGATTGAACATTTATACAAACATCATGATTTGTGTGTTAAAAGTCAGTATTCTGCACAAATGTTAATATAACCTTTAAATATAGTTTTAATCTTTTGACTTGAAAGTTTGATATATTTATCTTATAGCATGGAAGATCGTGGAGAGAAACTTAATCTCATGATGAGTACAGCACTCATTGAAGCTTTACTTCGTAAAGATCGATTATTAGGTACTTGTATACTTAATTTAAAAATGATTTAAAAGTATAAATGTTTCATGTAATAGAATAGAGGAATAAATAGTTAAAGTTCAGTTTATGTCATTATACACTGTTTAATTTTGTAACAAAGTATTATGCATGTTAGTGTTACCTGTTTTTAATTTTGATTTATAGCTTCTCAAAATAAACTTTAATGTTTACTTCTGTTTATATTTGTTAAACCTTTGAAGCTTGTAATTGTTTTTTTTTTTTCAGTGTAAGAAAAGGTATAATACTTCAATATTTGGTTTATTTCCAGAGGCAACCAATATTTCACAAGATCTTTTCAGGCATCAGATGTTTCCAAAATCACAAGTTTTGAAATTTCTTCTAAATCGATTAGCACGAGCTGGAGATGTTGAGACCATCAAGAATATGAGGTCCGTGCTCCCATCATCTGTACTGAAGCTTGTTTCATTTGATAATTTCCTAGCTAATGCATACATTAATAGGTGAGTGACATACTGTTCTGTCATGGTGGAAAGAACTGATAATACAGTAATGCCAAAGATATGCATAAAATTGATCAGGGGGTACTCTGAACCTTCAGCAGCCTTAGTACCCATGTCCTTAATTGCAAATGTTAAAGTTAATATGATACTAACTTGTTTTTATGTACATTGCAAAGAGTTTTAAGAAATAGTTTTAACTAACTACAATGGTAATTATTGATATACACTGTGTGAATATTGAGATTGTGATTACAATGTAAAGTATTTAATGTGAACTTGCTTCTTCAACTCTTAATGGGAATAGTATTACAGAATGTAACAGAAAGGTTAGATTAAAGTGATTTCTTTATTTTATGAAACCAGTGTAAGGTGTATAGTAACTGTAAAACTTTAAAAAGAGTGTAGTTTTATTTTTTAATAAAAAGTACAAAGCACAGTAATCATCAAGTTGATGTAACCAAACCTGTTAAAGGGGGGTTTTGAAGTCTTGAAAAATATGCCATTCTTTTTTACAAGTTCTTTTAAGTACTTCCTTTTTTGTTTAAGATACTCTGAATTCTAAAGAGTTTACAAGTGTTTGGACCACATGACTTCCAAATATATGTACAAAATGTATAAAATATACATTATACATTCCGGAATGGCTAAGCACAAAATGCACATTATACATTCCGCAATGGCTAAGCACAAAATGCGCATTATACATTCCGCAATGGCTAAGCACAAAATGCGCATTATACATTCCGCAATGGCTAAGCACAAAATGCGCATTATACATTCTGGAATGGCTAAGCACAACTTAGGAGTTAGCATGCCACACTGCAGATCCAAGGTCCCATGGTCTGTGCCCTATAACCACACACACACACACCAAAGAAAGAAAAACAGATTGAGCTCCACATTTTTGGGATGTGGATGCATTATAGGAGTGGCAATCAAATCCCACTATTTGATTAGGGGCAGATAGTCCTCATGCCTTTGCTTGAAACTTAACAAAACAAAAAATTCCAGAAATTAAAAAAAAACTTATTCCTCACATATAAAACACAATTTTAAGTTAATTATGAAATGAATTATGCATTGAAATGGAACATTTTAAATCACAAATAAATTCTTTGATTTTGGGATCTATTAGTATTTCTCATTCTTAGTAGAATGAAAGCATTAGTTATAAAAAACTTAAGCCATATTTCTAGAAACATATGGAAAATATGTTTTTACTGAGTTTTAACAGAATGTTAGTTTTGAAAGTTTGTTTGTGAGTCGGGAAGACATGTTTGGTGGATTGATTCCTGAACACGGATTTTTGGTATTCTTGCTCTTTTTTTCTACTACTTTTTTTTTTAGTTCTGAATAGAGATTTGACCTACTTCCAATATCTGAAATGTGAATTGCCCACCAACATGGCTAAACTTGCACTAATTTCCAGGCTATGAGGGAGTAAAATCCACACTCCCGTCCAAATTTCCATGCAAAACACAGTAGTGGCTGCACATTGTGCAGTGCAATATCTGGTTCCTCGGCTCTATGAAGCCACTTTCTCTGTCGTTTTTGTGAATTCTATCTGTAGAGATGGCTGAGGAAAGCTCAATGATGCTTACTTGCCACTGTGAGGAGGCTAAGGGCACTACTTGCCTGAACTAGAACACATCTGTTATTTTGTGCAAGTGGAACACAGTCCGACCAACACCCTAAATTTCACATCTTCATGGCAAAGCATTGTTGCGACTTGATAGTTTTTGTCAGTAAAATGTTTTTTAAAGTTAAAGATCGACCTCTTTATTAGAGTTTTTTTTTTTATGTGGTTCTAACACAAATACCAGAAACTGTGACACCCCTCTGTAGCATAACCAATCCCCTCCAAATTTGGTCTCATTAACTCACAGACTGGGTGTTTAAAAAAATGTTAACAACTTTGTTAAAGGAACATTAAAATATTGACCTGCAAATTTTGAGAACATCAAGAATTACAAATAATTGGAACTTTGCATTTGTTAATTCTCTTAAGAAAAAAAAAAGTTGTTATTTTGCTGTTTATTTCACAGTGATCGAACCAAAGAACTTTTAGCTGAACTGGGACAAGACTTAAGTGAAAGTAAAAACAGATTTCCTTCTGGAGGAATCTTGGGTGTAATGAAGAAACATCCAGAATTGGAAAATGAAAGTAAGTTTCAGGTAGATCTTTGTTACATGACCAGATATAAGTAATGATTTAGTTGCATCATTTTTAACCTCGGAATTAATCTTACTAACTTTTAATGTTTTTGTTCAACATGGTATTAAACTTACTTATAGCCTTTTGTTTCTAGGTAAAAGGTATATGATTGTTGCTATTTTATAGTTGTCGTTGCTTTTTGTTTACATTGTGACATACTGTATGATTGTTGTTTTATTACATTATGACACAATATATGATTATTGCTTCCTTAAATTATTATATAAAGTGTGATTGTTGCTTTCTTACATTATTACATAAAGTGTGTAATAATGTAAGAAGAGCAACAATCACACTTTATGTAATAATGTAAGAAATCAATCACACTTTATGTAATAATGTAAGAAAGCAACAATCATAAAGTGTGATTGTTGCTTTTCTTACATTATTACATAAAGTGTGATTTTTGATTCCTTACATTATTACAAAGTGTGATTTTTGATTCCTTACATTATTACATAAAGTGTGATTTTTGATTCCTTACATTATTACATAAAGTGTGATTTTTGATTCTTTACATTATTACAAAGTGTGATTGCTGATTTCTTACACTATTACATAAAGTGTGATTTTTCATTTCTTACATTATTACATAGTGTGATTGATTTTTTACATTATTACATAAAGTGTGATTGTTGCTTTCTTACATTATTACATAAAGTGTGATTGTTGCTTTCTTACATTATTACATAAAGTGTGATTTTTCATTTCTTACATTATTACATAGTGTGATTGATTTTTTACATTATTACATAAAGTGTGATTGTTGCTTTCTTACATTATTACATAAAGTGTGATTGATTTCTTACATTATTACATAAAGTGTGATTGATTTCTTACATTATTACATAAAGTGTGATTGTTGCTCTTCTTACATTATTACATAAAGTGCGATTGTTGCTTTTCTTACATTATTACATAAAGTGTGATTTTTGATTCCTTACATTATTACAAAGTGTGATTGCTGATTTCTTACATTATTACATAAATTGTGATTTTTCATTTCTTACATTATTACATAGTGTGATTGATTTTTTACATTATTACATAAAATGTGATTTTTGATTTCTTACATTATTACATAAAGTGTGATTTGGTTTTGTAAAGATTGTTACACATATTTGTTTTTCAATGATTTTGTAAAGATTGTTGCACGGTTTGTTTCTCAATGACTTGGTTTTGTGTTGATTGTTAAATGTGTTTGTTTCTGGATTACTTTGTGATTTTTTAAAGATTGTTACATGTGTTTGTTTCTGGATTATTTTGTGATTTTTAAAGATTGTTACATGCGTTTGTTTCTGGATTATTTTGTGATTTTTTAAAGATCGTTACATGTGTTTGTTTCTGGATTAAAAAAATCACAAAAAAAGATTGTTACATGTGTTTGTTTCTGGATTAGTGTGTTTGTTTCTGGATGATTTGGTTTTGTAAAGAGTCACTTATGTTTGTTTCTGGATTATTTTGTGATTTTTTAAAGATTATTACATGTGTTTGTTTCTGGATGATTTGGTTTTGTAAAGAGTCACTTATGTTTGTTTCTCTACACTAGTTGTGGAACTGACAGAAAAGTATGCCAACCAAGAACAGTTTTTTATACCTAAGAATATGTTATGGGTGCACTATTTCTTGGAAGAAGAGTATGATAAAGCCAACCAGATATTTCAGGTATTGAACTTATTGTGGTTTTATTTAATTATGTATCCCCTATAAAAAGGTATACATGTCATATTTCCTGTTTCCTTCTTCTTTTCAACAGTTACAATTATGCTCCACTTTTATGTTTCTGGGCCAATTATTTTGCAACTTGGAGGGCAAATACCTTGTTCCAATACACTCATATTTAGGAATTATTTTAAATTAGGTTCTTTTTCTAATTTTTGGAGGGCAAAGGTCAAACATTACATTATTTTGTATGCAGTCCCCTTGTCAATTAATTTTATAAGGCATTTACATATAAATGAGTGAGGATCTTTTGCAACTACTCAATGAGATCTGGAAGAGTGAGACCTGCCCTGACAATTGGAGGAATGGACTAATTTATCCGATCTACAACACTGGCATGAAAGACAACCCAAACAATTATAGAGGAATCATGTTACTTAACACACTGTACAAGATATTGGCCAACATGATGAATACACAGTTTGTGGACTGGCTCGAAAAAGAATGGCTGATAAAAGAAAACCAAGTAGGATTCAGGAAAGAAATTACACGACATGAGGCAACTTTTTTGTGTTGAATACATTAATCAAAAATAAGGTAAGAAGAACAGGAGGAAGATTATAGGAATGGTTTATTGACTTTAGAATAGCTTTTGACAAGGTCAGTAGGAAGAAGCTGTGCAAAAAGATCTGGAAAATGGGGATTAGAGGAAGAATGTACAGGATGGTCAAAAGTATTTATAGGGGAAAAAAGAACATCATTTTACCAAGAGTACAATCAGATAAGTTTTGGACTTCAAAAGGAGTGAGACAAGGATGTCCATTAAGCCCAGTGTTATTTAGTATTTTTATCAATGATTGGGAAGATGAATGGATCACAAGGAATATTGAGGAAAAAATTACTGATCTTAAATTGGCAGATGACATTGTTGCACTGGTTGACCATAGAAGTATAGAAATGACAGGAGAGAAGTGGTTAAACCATGCAAAAAATGTGTAGAAAGAAAAGAACTGGTTTTTAATCTGGAAAAATTGAAGATGATGGTATTTCTTAAAGGAGGGAAGCTTAGTAAAAAAGGTAAGTGAATATACAACCACTACCAGTATTTGGGAGTTTGGTTTTCTACAAAAACTACACAGGGAACACATAAAGCAGCAAAGTGGAAAGGCTCAAAGGATCATCAGTACAGCAAAAAAAAAAGTGAGATGCAAGAGTTAAACAAGAAAATATACTTTTTTAAAAGTTTGATTCAGAAAATGTTTTGTTGTATGGAGTGGAAGCTTGGAGCTGGAATGTTAACAAAGAGCTTGAAAGATGCAAAAGGAAATACATAGAAATACACCTGATTACATGTAGAGAATGGAAGTTGGAGAGACAAGTATGAATTATGAAATGGTCAGAAAAAGTATCAAATGAAAATGATGGAAGATAGATATCCAAATATTTTTTTGAAAGAGATGATGAAATTAATGGACTGTATCGAACAACCTTCATGGCTTACTTGCTTTATCAAGCAGCTAAACCAGGTCTGAACCAGTGAAGTGATCCAACTCATGAAGGAAGAATCCACTTTGGAAGAAATCATGAGAGCATTACAAGAGATGCATCAGAAAATGCTTGAGCAAAAAATCCAAGCAATGTGGACTAGAATCGATAATTCATCATATTGTGACTTATAAAGATATTAAAAAGTCAATTGGGAGAGAATTACTTAGTCAATGATAAAAGTAGCAAGATCAACAGAATTGTATGGATGAGAGTATGATGTGGAAATTTTCACAAGAGTGGAAAAACTAGAGACTATGTGATCAAAGAAGATGCACACATTATAACCAGGAAGAAAACTATCGATCTCACTTTTAAGTGCCTACACATGAGGAACAATTCAACATGAAACTCGGTAATTGAAGAACTGGGGGAAAACGAAGCTCATTGGTGGAAATAACTATTACAGAATAAACCAGGCTCTAATACTTGTAAAGATACCTTAGCACAGACAAAATTAAGTAATGAACAATTTTATTAAAGAGTGTAACAAACCCTCCTTCCTAAGAAATTGTAAATATTGCAGAATAAATAAACATATACTCTTAATGTACTGGTAAACATTTTGCATGATAGGGCTTGTGGCATGCCATCCCTTTATATGTTGCCAAATCGAGACTAGACTTTTGACAAAAATACCTCTTCCCCTACCCCCCCCCCCCCACCAATACTTTTTTTTAATGGATATATTTGGGATTTGTTCTTTTTTTTATTATTTTACAGGATCAAAGGTGAAAAAACAATGTATGAAATAGGGAGCTCAGACACTTAAGACATTCAGGGGGGTTCCCATTTGATTGGGAAAACAAACAACTGTGTTTCAAAGCATTGAAAGTCCTCGATTTTTCCAATGTTTGGTCTGTAAAATTACAGATCTATCATTGTTAGCTTTTTCAAGCACATGTAAATAAAGTTTTTATTTGTTTAGAATCTATATATTTCAGTGAAAAGAAAGCTAGAAAAAACACATGAAAATGAAATAAGTTTTGCAATCTGTCAGTTTTGGATGATACTGTTCCCTTTTCATCTAAGTTAGCTGCTTAGTCAAAACATGCCAAAAGGTGTTGGTGCACTAGCAGAATTAAATAAACATGCACTTGATAAGCTAGCTTGTTTATGTACATGCCTCAAACAGTCATCTAACTCGTCATTTTACAATGTGACCAATTTCATTGTTAATACGAGAAAAGCTCAATCACCATTTTCAGAAGCTGCCAAGGTATGTTATTTTGATTTTAATGTGCTTCAGATGAAAATATTTGTATATCATTGCCTTCAATCACTGCATTTTATTATTATCCCATTTCTCAATGTCAGTTGGGACTATGAAGTCTAACCAGAGTAGCCTAAACCTAGGCTTAATGTTAGGCTATATCCTAAGTTACTGTTACTGACTAACATAAATGTTAACTTAGGATAAGCTGTCAATAGGGATCTATGCACAGAATGGTCTGTGGAAAGTTTTAAAAGAAAATAAATGTATGGTGTAAAGTTTAGGCTTCAGCAAGTTATGTTTAAGGTTCATAACTTTTTGAACATCCCCTTCACCACATAAGCCAAGTTACATGTAACTGTTAGGCTTAGACTGACCTAGACTTATCATAGTGTACAAAGCTGGGTCTTAACTAAGGGCTGTTGTTAGAGTAGGCCTAGCCCACTGAATGCACAATGGAGTATCATGAAACCAACTGTGGCTTGTATTTCGTTTTTCTAATTGTACCCTTCCATTGTCAGTTGTAATAAAAATTTCAGCATTTCTATTAATGCTGATTTCATAAGTTGGCATTCATGTACCCAAACATTGACATAGGCCTACAGCCTGCCCCTTCAGTAGGTTTACAGAAAGAAAACATGGCCTTTTTCTTAGTTGCTTTTCATATCCTCTCTTTGGGTACCTGGAAATTGCAAATTTCAAAATGTTTGGCTTACAGCTGACAAATTTAGGAAGTGGATCAAAAGAGAGAAGAATCTCTATCAAGCAGTTTGTGTATGAAAGAGATAAACATGTCAGCTGTAGACACTTCCACTCTATACAGTCACATGAGAGGGGGAAAAACATAAGAAGAAAGAAGATGCCCTTTCCAAAACTCAGTCATTAACTAATTTTGCACTATCAACAACCAATTCATCACCAAAAAATAATTAAGAAGCCCAGTCTTCAAACATCATCTTCAAGAGGGTCCAATATAACTTTATTTTTCACAAAAAACAATTCATTGAAGGCTGAGATTTGGTGGGCCTTAAAAACGATCAGCTCTGGTTATTCATTTAGATCAAGTGGTGATATTTCATTTATTTGGTAGAAGCAGTTCCCAGACAGTGAAATAGCAAAAAAAATGCAACTTGTGGAGAGACAAAATCCACGTACTTAATGTGTTATGGATTAGCTCCACATCTAATATGTTTTGTTATTGGATGAAAGCCACAATGAACACCTTCAGAAGAAACAGATTTTCTAATACGATTTTGGGACGTTAACGTTGTCAGGACAAGATAGTACAGCAGCAGTTTCCTCGGTCATGCTGCAGCTGTCAATTTGCAGGACTCATTTGATAATTTTGTAGGAAATTTGGGCAATTAAAACCTTGTTCAACTGTTCATGGATGGCCCTAATATTAATTGGAGCCTATATGGAAATTTGATGCTAATCTTGCCAAAGATCACAATGTTGATCTTTTAAGAACAGGTTCTTATGGCCTTCATATCTTTCACAACTGTTTCAAAGGAGGGTTAAAGGCTTCAGGTTGAGATATAAGTTACTTTGTATTATAATGATGAAAGTCTTCCGGATATATTCGGAAATCCGGATATTTCTAAAAAATCCTGAAAACCTCTGGTTTTCTTCCTGAGAAACACATTTTTTAAAATTATTTATCGGATTTTGGTGTTCCATGCCATAGATAAGCGTTTATGCAATCGCGTGGTTTGTTTACATTCAGCGACAGGGCGCCGCCATTTTGTGGTCTCGCAATGCTTGCTGGCGTGTATGAGACCTTGTATGCTTATAATGCAAACTTCATGTCATGTGAACGAGATTTTATCTCGAAAACGTGCTTTAGAAAATGTGGTCATTCTTTTGTGTACCTTTCTATTGAGCGAGACAATACAAGAGCCTTATCTATTCAAAGGTGTTTACCGAAGCGATAATAGATCAAATGAAATGTACAAACAAGTAGATAGGTCGGCGGATATCAGTAGCATAGAAGGAAAGGTAAAGAACAAGCTCAACTGGTCGTGGCTGGAGGAAAAATATGTAAATGGTGACTTTTTATCAGACTTTGTGAGGAAAGTGGACAGGCCAGGATATGCACTATGCACGTGGTTAGTAAATTTTACTTTATAGATCTATTAAAGTTTATAATCATTTCTTGTACTTTCTTGTATTTAGAAAATCGTTAATAATTTCTTAATTATCACTCAATGACGTGACTGATCAAGACGGCAAATCAAAGGATCAGTATTTGAGAGAAGTCTCAAGAATACAGACGGATCCAACCCTACCTGGGATAAATGACAGCACCCGACTGGATCACTGGTGGAGAGAGGTTATGCCTTGCTATCCAGCTCTTGGGAAGGTAGTAAGAGCTTGTCTTAGTGTTTTCACTGGACCCAAAAT
>NW_013668597.1:141955-143342 GCF_000517525.1 Limulus polyphemus
ATTTTGGGTGCCGGACTCCCCTTACTTGGCTTCGATTATTTTCAGGATTTTTTAGGAAAGGGACACTTTCATCTCTGGTATTATGTCTTCATACCCTCTTCCATGATATCTCATCTCACAGGGGTGATTTCAACAATGTTACAATTGACTAGCCAGAAAGTGGACTTTATCTAAAGCCTTTTTGTAGTCACTGATGGCTGGAGAATATCAATGTTGCTCAAAAGGAAGGCAATAGATATGCTTTCAGCAATTAACGGTTGTATAGCAGCAGTTGAAACAGGAAAAAATAGCTCCCAAACACAAAATCATTTGAAGCAGTTAGACTGGCTTGTCAAGATAACCTACTGCATGCCATAACTTGCTTGTTTTATTTTTGTTGCCAAACCTTTAGAACATTTCTTTGCTGTATATCATACAAATAGGGTAATGCTTCCATTTTCAGCACAAGGTGAAGAAAAACTCGTTATAACCCTGTTAGAGAGGTTTTGTATACCAGATGTTGTAGAGGGAGTAAATGCAGTTCTGAAGTTGCTTGTTGTAAATGTAGAATACTTTTCCAATCGTCTTGAAGCAAAGAAATTGATTCTGGTTTTGTTGCAGACAATTTAATGAAGGATCTTCTCCATACTACAAACGAAGCACGTGGTATCGGTAAAGTCAAGTTCTCAAATTCATATTACAGTGTAAACAGTTTCTTCTTCAACTGGTAGCATATGATGGAAAAAAGCTCCAATTAAGTATAAACTGGATACAGTCTATCTTGTCTCAATCCTCAACTTTTAAGCAGCAATGTGCAACTGTGTACATCAGATTTAAGTTTGTCCTGTAATGTTTAATAGAGTGAACATTGAAGATTCTGATGAATCTATGCAGCAGTTAAGAGAGTTTGCAGTATTTTAGTAAGTCCTTTTCTAACTTCAATGTAAAGGAAGGTAGTCTGGACACTGATATTTGATTCCATGAGAAACTTTACCAAACTGTGGGAAGTAGTAAGAGTTCTATTGATTATCTCGCATGGTTAAACTACAGTTCAGAGAGGCTTTTACATTAACCCTTTTGAGATGGGTCACAGGTGAAAGGCCATGTCATCTCCTTTGTTAACTCGCATTAAAAATTTTATTGAACTACTATTTCATGAATTTATGTCGATAAGTTTGGTATCAAACTAGATTATAATTCAAATTTTAGAACTATACATTACTCAATTTGTTAATTTAAAAGTAATTATTATAAGAACACCTAAATATCGATTTTTGTGTGTCATGTGGTATGTTGAATGCGGCACTGGTTCAAATTAGGTGTTTGTGAAGTCAAAATACTAAGTCTATAGTTTCATACAATTTAGAAACTCAAATTACAGATATAGACAAGCTAGAATATAAAATAA
>NW_013668597.1:144187-148059 GCF_000517525.1 Limulus polyphemus
CTGAATTATTAGCCATCCTAAATTTTCACTAATGAAATTACAGAATATTCAAACAATGTACTTCTAATTTGTATATTTACCAAACTTGTACGTGTTGAATGGATTTTGTACAAGCCAATATCGAATCTTTTTAGAGTGCAAGGTCACTCTACTGCTTGATTACTTTCACTGTTTACTTTTTCTATGAAATGACACTGAGCATGACAAATACCCTTTATAAAAAGGTTTCGTAATAGTCTATTTATCGACTATATTTATAAAACTCCCACATTAAACAAAACAGGGGACATAAAAACATAAGTTCAATAGTAAATAATTTTTAAATTATCTAAACATTTCTTATTCAATTCAGAAAGCTCTCTTTTAAAAACAAATACTGATTTAGATTGTTACGACAGCGGAAATCACGTGACACTGCTGTCGCATTGGCGCTGGTGGCGTGTTTG
The DNA here is from genome assembly GCF_000517525.1 of Limulus polyphemus. NCBI lineage: Eukaryota > Metazoa > Arthropoda > Merostomata > Xiphosura > Limulidae > Limulus > Limulus polyphemus. The sequence continues at coordinate 144,634 of NW_013668597.1, forward strand.
AGGAGTTCCTCGAAATAATTTGTTAGGGACGCCCTCTCTTTTAATATATAAGCCCGGCAAATAAAAGTCAGAGATAGATAATTGAGTTAAGCGAACAGTAGGCACCATAAGCAAAGTGTGTGAATTACTGCGATTTATAGCGTGTGTTATAAAGGTTGTTAAGTTTAAATTGACTGTGGAAATTCTGTGTATTACAAAAAGTTGTATCGAGAAAGAATAAACTAGTTTTAATCAAGAAGGGACATGTATCGCTGAAGTTTCTCGGAAAGAATTTTTACCGGAAATTATGAAACAAACAGATACGTAACAATATTTTACTTTTAAATTATTCCAATACTTGTATGAACTATACACCCTCTATCATATTATTATGTTTTAAACATTACTTGTTACCTCTACTGAAAAGCCTCCAGTTTCGGCCAGTCTGGCGCCCTGAAGTATATGTTGTGTCTGAGTTACGGGTTCACCCAGGTAATCTCGGTTCCCGTATTTCTCAAACAAAGTAAAAACTTTATTCACAACTTCAATCGCTGTCATGACTGTTCAGTTGCTGCGAGGAAAATAGTTGAATGCTGATGTTTACACAGAAGTTAACCGTGGTTGTGTCCTTGAGTTTTAGGTTTCAGAAAATGGTGGTGATTCATTTGCAAAATAACCATTAAAATATACAGTTTCCTATTTAGGTTCAATCTAGAAAGTAGTGAAAGAATAACATTAGATTCCTTAAAAGTATTAGTTAATTATATAAATCACAATCAAAGTAATTATAATAAATAATATAGAAATGCAACTATTATAAATTCTATACATATTATATACATAAATAAAAGTACAGACGTTTTATGTGTTATTAAAACTGACAAAGCGCAATTTTGATTTTGCCACACTTACAAAGGGTCTTATTTTATGTTCATATTGTTGCGTCAGTGAGGTCACGTGACTAGTATCACGCCACGTCCTTCTAGAAATATCCTGTTCCTTCATGAATGCTCTAGCGTTTACTAGATATGTGCTAGTCTAGTATATATAAGACGGTCACAAAGTGATGGGAACAATATGTGTGTAATTGAACTGCGGAAGTAATGAGTAAGAATATTGTTGAGCACGTGAGAAATTCGTTGTGAGTTATAGCGTTTGTTTTAGAGCGACTGTTGAAATTAAGTGTATCGTAAAGTTGTATTCGGAAAGAACAAACCAGTATTATTTAAGAAAGGACTTGTGTCGCTAAAGTTTCGTCGGAACGAATTTACGGAAAATTAACTAACGAACGGAAACGTAACAATATTATACTTGTTCTAACTGCAAGAAAAATGGGTTTAAGTTAAAGTAACTGTGGAAATTAAGTGTACTGCAAAGTTGTATTGAGAAAGAATAAACTAGTTTTATTTAAGAAAGGACTTGTATCGTTGAAGTTTCTCGGAAAGAATGTATTCCGGAAATTAACAAACGAACTGAGATGTAACAATAATAAATAATATAGAAATGCAATTATAATAAATTTTATACATATTATATACATATATATATACTGTTGCGTCAGCGAGGTCACGTGATTAGTATCACGCCACGTCCTTCTCGAACCTTTGTGAATTATCGGGAGACTACTAGATTGGGGTAGTCTGGTATATATATAAGACGTCACAACGTGACGGAAGAAGGTAATGAGTAATTGAATGTATGCAGACAAAATATTGTTGGCCACGTGAGACGTGAGTTATAGCGTTTGATTATAGAGTTACTGTTGAAATTAAGTGTATCGATAAAGTTGTATTCGGAAAGAATAAACCAGTTTATTTAAGAAAGGACTTGTGTCGCTAAAGTTTCGTTGGAACGGATTTACGGAAAATTAATTAACGAAGGAACTGAGACGTAACAATATATATATATATATATAAACAAAAGTACAGACATTTTATGTGTTATTAAAACTGACAATGCGCAATTTTGATTTTGCCACACTTACAAAGGGTCTGATTTTATATTCATATTATCCTTGTTCTAACTGCAAGAAAATGGGGTTAAGTATTCCTCAAATTTATTTTGTTTGGATTATTATATCCAACAACATAAAACTTTAATTTAATAAAATGGCAGAGTTATAATTTTTTAAAGTCATATATCACGTGCTACATAATTTTAAATCTCTAAAGATAAAAAAAAGTTAGTGTGATTTCAATCCACATATGCAGATAACACTACAACATGTATATTCAATCTTTGCCCCCCCCCCTACCGACCACCTTTTGACCTTGGCTTTTCCATCGTTTCCTAAATTCTGAAGTCATCAAGCATCCCTATCAAATTTCATTTATGTCCCTAGTGGCTATGAAATGAATTAACAAAATTTATGAAATATTTTTTTAAATTACTCTACATGCTACAGATTTCAAACCAGATGCATTTCCTAGTTCACATCAATATCTATCTGTTGTGAAACCCACACTTCTTTTGCTTTCGCAACTAGAAGCACCAAAAGAAAAACAATAATTGTACCAGTTTTTGATGAATCACTAAAATAGATATTGTTGCGTCATCGAAATCACATGACTACAGTGACGCCACGTTTCTAGAACTATGCCGTATCTTGGCGAATGCTCTAGTATTTGCTAGATATAGGGTAGTTTGGTATATGTAAGAGGGGACAACGTGACGCGAGATGATTAAGGTAATGTGTGTATAGACAGTGAGTAATTGATCTGCAGTCAGAAGTATTATTGAGCACGTTCGTTGTTATAGCGTTTGTTTAGCGCGATTGTTGAAGTTAAGTGTATCGGTTAAGTTGTATTCGTAAAGAATAAACCAGTTTTATTAAGTAAAGAACTTGTGTCGCTAAAGTTTCGTCGGAACGAAGTTACGGAAAGTTAATTAACAAACGGAGACGTAACAAATTGGTGTCAGAAGTGGGATAGAAAAAAAAAGAGAAGAAAAATGGAAACGAGAGGCGGAAAATCAAACTACAGCTTAGCAGATTTGATGGCAGCAGTACAAAAACAAGAAAAGAAACAAGAAGAACGAGAAAAGAGAAATTACAACAGTTGTTAGAGGAAAAAGAAAAGAAACAAGAAGAGAAATTACAACAGTTGTTAGAGGAAATAGAAAAGAAACAAGAAGAGAAATTACAACAGTTGTTAGAGGAAAAAGAAAAGAAACAAGAAGAACGAGAAGCGAAATTACAACAGTTGTTAGAGGAAAAAGAAAAGAAATAAGAAGAGAGACAACAGCAGATGCAAGAAAACCTGCAACAATGGCAGCTCGAACAGCAAAATAAACAAGAGAGAAATTACAACAGTTGTTAGAGGAAAAAGAAAAGAAACAAGAAGAACGAGAAGCGAAATTACAACAGTTGTTAGAGGAAAAAGAAAAGAAACAAGAAGAGAGACAACAGCAGTTGCAAGAAAACCTCCAACCTCCATTGTGAAAGTCCCA
>NW_013668598.1:0-9012 GCF_000517525.1 Limulus polyphemus
ACAAACAAATAAACAATCGTGTATTAATCATAAGTTGTTGTAATTTATGGTATGTAATACAGACGCGTTACACCAGAGGGCTATAGGTACTAATACATACTAGCAAAATAAACATTTTGAGATTTATGTTATGATATCATTAAAGTTTTTTCAGTAAACTGACTATAAAATTTTACCAAATTTAACTTTTTCCAAAGGTGATTAAATTAAGGTATCTAATAGTTGAGATTTTCAAAACCAATTTAATAACAGATTCGAAAAGACTAAAACATTAGTAAAAAGTAATAAAAAAATGCAAAAATTAAATATGATGTAGGAACGGCAATGCCAAAAAGTACAGAAACATGGTAGGGATGAATACACAAAATCATACAAAAATCCCTCACAGTCTTACAAGCTTGTGGTTATTAACCACTATAGGACAGTATAGCACTATTAAGTTTAAATGCTTTTATTCAAACAAGAATTTATGCAACTAACAGGAATTCAACATTTAGTTGTACATAAAAGTTATTCTTGGAAAGATTTGACTACTTATTTAGTGATTTTTGTATGGTTTTGTATATTCATCCCTACCTTGTTTCTGTACTTTGTGGCATTGCCATCCCTACCTTGTTTCTGTACTTTGTGGCATTGCCATCCCTACCTTGTTTCTGTACTTTGTGGCATTGCCATCCCTACATCATTCTTAATTTTTTCAAACATTTTTTTTGAAGAATGAAATGGGAATAACGAGGAAATGTAAAGTGTCAGAGTTGGTGACTCGGGTAGAAATAGTTAAACAATATTGTATGCTGGTATATTTTAAAAAGGGTGTTAGGGATCTTCTCCAATAAATATTGAATGTTAAGACTGATCTAGTAAGTATTGCATAAATATAATTAAGCTATGACATTGCTGTTTTAAAACCGAACACATATTAGTTATGTTGTGTTAGGATTTATTAATTATCGTGGAATGCTACTAAATAATTTGAGTATCCCAACCATTCAGTATCGATGCCCTTGACTTTGTTAGTGAACTGGAGAGTTACTTGGTAAGTAGAAAGAAAGGAGGAGGGCATAGGCAAATCTTATTCCAGAGTCTTTTAGACCCTTCTCACGGCGTTGATCAGTAGTAGATTACTAAACGTAACATAATAGGTTACTTTGCTAGATCTTTGTGCCAGTGTTAATATCTGGGGCATAAGTTGGTTTAACTTGTGAAGTACTGTATTATGGAAATATTGTATTGTATCCATCGGCTGTGAGCATACATTAGGAACAGAAATATTTCCGGGTCATTTTGATACACTTTGTAATTGGTGAAATGTGAGAGAACGTGATCTTTGAGTGGAGTTAATTTGAAGGTCTGTGGAGAAATTCGTCTTTCTACTCTCAAAGATCCTAGATTCGTTTGTACACTATCATCTAGATCAATTTTGTTTACAAAATGTTTTATAAAGTAGAAAGAGTTATGAAACACACGTAATATTAGACATATTTTAACATAATGTGTTCAATTGGACGATTGTCGGTTTTGTATGACTAACGAATTGCAATACATTTTAAGCCTGAGTATGTAATGTTGGTTGATGACTTTTTAATATGGCTCGTAAAGGATAATATTAGTTAAAATATAAAAGAACGAACAAGTAAAGAAAGTAAAACAACTCAAAGAACTCAAACTTCAGGTTCCACCGAGATTTGAACTCGGATCGCTGGATTCAAAGTCCAGAGTGCTAACCATTACACCATGGAACCATGTAAAAAAAATTTATTAATGCCATTGTAGATATCATCAACCAGAGTAGAATTGATCCAATTATCCTTACACTGTTTTAAAAGTCAAAATATTTTTAAGGTACAGAAATTTGTGTTTCACGAACTTCAGTCCACTGAATATTTATGGTGTTTATATATCTGGTCAAGACTGTCAAAAATAAACGTTACAATATTTGTTTTCTACTTTGAACACATATTTACAATACTGTGTTCTAATGAGTCTCGGTATCACATACAGGAAATGATAATGGCAGTTTATACTTAAATGCAACTAAAAAAAAGTGACGAGGAAAGCAATAAGTGTTCAAGCAAATCGCGTTATAAAAGACGCCTAAGATTGGTTAACATCTTTTTACTCTCCCAGAAAGGGTTTCCAGTAGTAATGAATATAAGTAAGGAATAGTGTAATTGTTAATTGTAATATCGAACAACAGTCAAGTCGTAAATATTAAAAAGGGCAGGAAATGAAAACGCGATAATTCGAACATTCTCTAAAGAATGACCGTTCTTTTCCGTGGTAAATGTAAATAAAGAAAAAATATATAAAGTTTTGATTCAACAATATTGTATACTAGTAAAGGAAACGACAGCTTTAAATAGAAGATTCGAATTTTGGCCAATTAGTATTGAATGTGAGGATTGACTGAGTTTATATTAGTTTTAATCAAAAATCTCAGACATTATGATTTTAAAACCAAAGAGGTTGCTATGTTGTGTTAGTATTTACGAATGGCGTGAATGATTAAAGTTTAGTTATAAAAGACACAGTAGTTATGTACCGTTTAAAGAAAAGCAATAGCAATTACGATTAAAAATCCAAAAAGGCATAACACCTATTTTCTGTTTTTTTTGTTGTAATGGTAAACCCTTGACTTTAAAAATATTTTTAAACCTCAATGTAACCCTAAAAGGTTTAACATACTCAATGACATCTTCCAGTTATTTCAATTTATGTAACAATATACAACTAATGATTTTTGGGTGATATAAAAAAAATTGATCCCAAAACAATGTATGGGTTATCATAACATAAAACTATGAGTTCAAGGCTATAATATGTAGCATCATTAATATTTTATGTGGTTACATGGTGTAATGGTTAGTACTCTGGACTTTGAATCTAGTGATCTGAGTACGAATCTTGGTGAAAACTCATTTGATACTAAAATAAATTCTTTATACTATTGTTGCTATTATTTAAATAAACGCTCAACGTTTCGCTTTACATATTTTTCAGGAACGTTCACTTAAACACAAACCGAAAAATTTTACTGTGAATTTCGATTTGTGTTTTAGTTATAAGGCCGTTTATTTCTAGTATTCATATGCCTTTTATACACCAATAATCACTACAGAGATAAAATAAATTAATTTCTTAACGTGAAAGTTTTATTTGAATGTTTTTCACAGTAAAATGGTGTACTTGAAATTATTTTGTTATATCTGTATAAATGTTTACAGGCAAAATTAGTAAATGATTTTTTCCCCAGTAGAATATTAATTTTACAATAAAAATTACGTAAACCAATCTTACGTCTTGTTTTATAACTCGATTTCCTTGAACATTTCCTTTGTACTTCTTCATTAGTATATGAACTAGATTTGTGTTTAAAGTTTCATTATAATTCCCTGTACATAGTATGTAAACTCGTTATAACACAGTATTCATAGTAGTAAGCGGCAAGTCTGACAGCTTACAATGTCAAAAACTGGGTTTTGATACCCGTGATAGGTACAGCACAGACAGCCGATTGTGCAACTTTGTGCTTAACTACAAGCAAATCGTTATCTAAAACTAATATTTTCAACTGTGGGATGTATTCCAACTTTTTCTATAAACACAATCTCAGCCCTAATTTCTCTGGTTGACTTAATGATTTATTTGTTACAGTTAATTTCTCTGGTTGACTTAATGATTTATATGTTATGTTTATCTTCTCTGGTTGACTTAATGATATATATATGTTATAGTTAAATTCTCTGGTTGACTTAATGATTTACATGTTTTAGTTATTTTCTCTGGTTGACTTAATGATATATATGTTATAGTTAAATTCTCTGGTTGACTTAATGATTTATATGTTATAGTTAATACTACTTTGTGTACAACTTTTGTTTTAGTCTCTCCTTAGTGGTTCTTGGAGAATGTTTTTCGTTATTTTTTTGTCAGAAACATTTGATGAATGTGTAACTTTCTGAATTGATATTTGCTTGTATTTATTACTTTATTTTATGTATTTTCCTTGGTTTTATTCAATGTAATAAAGCGATCCGAGTTTAAATCTCAAGGGAAACTAATTTGTTGCTTATTTATTTTCGCCCCCCAGTGGCACAGCGGTATGTCTGCGGACTTACAACGCTAGAAACCGGGTTTCGATACCCGTGGTGGGCAGAGCACAGATAGCCCTCGTGTAGCTTTGTGCATAATTAAAAACAAACAAAATATTTATCTTCCAAATATTCTTCCCTTTGTTTACTTGAATTTTTTATCATAATATAAATTCTGTACTTAAATCAATTTCCTGATAGCTAACTAATAATTTAGAGGCAAAATATGAAAGTTAATAATGAATTAACCCTTAGAACCTGCCCAACTTATCCTACACCCTTGATCGCCTCCAATATTACCAGTGAAAGTCATTGAAAGAATGGTAGATATACATTTTAAAAAGGTAAAATATGTGGTATGCTGCCATTAGTCAGATCACAGTTTAATATATAAATCAGAACACTGCTGAGTCAGTTCTCAGTTTAGTTGATAAATCAGAATACTGCTGAGTCAGGTCTGTTTAATTTATAAATCAGAACACTGCTGAGTCAGATCTCAGAAAATTTATAAATGAGAAAATTGCTGAGTCAAATCTGTTTAATTTATAAATCAGAACACTGTTAAGTCAGATCTGAGTTTAATTTATAAATTAGAACATAGCTGAGCATTTGTAACCTGCAGCACTCTTTTCAGATCTTATTTTATTTAATTATAATGGTTATTAAAACTAGAACAAGAAAGAACGATATGGATATAACCTGTGAAGGTTATATAATTGATACTTGAAACCGTCGGTACGTGATGAAACTCCGTAATTAAAGAATTGAGGAAAAAACAAAGATAATTGTACGTTTTACAAATACTTTACACTTACTGGCGAAACAAGTCTCTAACAAGTTGGGGGAGGAGGGCTATTATGTTAGAAATAAAAGTTTAGGGTTAAATGGAAAACAAAAAGAAGTTTTTCAAATAATACTCTAAATTTAATGTAATGAAAATACAATTATATTTTCTTTTTCTACGCAAAAACTGATTTAGTAACCTGAAAAGCGGTGATAGCTTTGTTTGTTTCAAGTTAAGCAACACTATATGGACTATTTGTACTCTGCCCACCACGGATATCAAAATCCGGTTGCTAGCGTTGTAATTCCGCAGACATACCGCTGTGCCACTGGGAGGATCGGTGATAGCACTTACATAGTCAGTAGAGTTAAAACTAAAGGTTAAGAAACTGGTGTTAAAAAAATGTATAAACAAATTTCAAAGCAGAAAGACGAACCTCTCAAAATCAAAATTATCTCGCATATGACAAATCGGAAGAATCTGGAAGTATTGCTGGTTTATACGAAAGTCGTAAATTAGACTCCCACAGCCATTCGGTGCCATAAAACAGTTCAAAAATACAGCAATTAACACTTTTAACCATTTAAACATTTCTGATTTGAGTCTTTAAGCTATATGTTTTGAAATTAGATCTTGCAATCTTAAGTGTTTTGGGGATTTAATACCCTTACCTATGTAAACGTCAAGTGCTGATGAATTGGGTGTCGATGAATATGTTTGTAATTGTTTAAAGACTTTAGTAGGCTTGTGCTCGAGAGGAAGCATCAATTATTGAATAGTATTTTTCTATAAAAAGTGATTCCTTAATTTTCCGATCTAAGAAATCGTCGGCTCTTCTTGAATCAGTTATTAATTGTTTAAAGACTTCAGTAGGCTTGTGCCCGTTGCTTTGAATTATCTCCGAATGTGTCCGATCCCCCTTCTCTACTCATTAAAGGGCAACTCTCTCCTAATCATTCACATCTGTACATTCACTTTGAAATCCATAATATCATACCATAGTTAATTGTGGCGTCAATAAAGGGTACTAACTGTCACACTTTATATTTATTTTTTATTCCTACTTCACCGCTGGGAAATTTAATAAAATTTGAGAGATTAAATAATGATTAAGTTATTATCTAAAAATTAATTAATTAAATTTACGAGAGGGGGCGTCAATTATATCTCTTCATTGGTGGTTTATATTTTTCTATAATGAGTGATTCCTTAATTTTCCGATCTAAGAAAATTGTCGGCTCTTGTGAGAATTTTACACGTAACTGGGCAATCCGTCTTTGGTATACCATAATTCAAAATATAGTTTCTAGTCACTGCACTTTTTTCACTTCTGCTTTGTTTATATCCCGTAAATATTTATGAATGTGTCTCCCAGTTTCTCCAATGTAGATGGCCTCATATTCTACGTATTCTAGTTAGTATATGATATCATTTGCTAAACAGTTTCCTCTCATATTTGACGAGTTAATAAAACAGTGTCTTTGTTGCACTGTGTATTGGACATGAAAACACGAAAAGTAGACACGTTTCGATTGTTGTAACTCTGGAAGTATAGACAACTGTCCAACTTATCCTACATCCCTGTTTACCTCCAATATTACCAGTGAAAGCCATTGAAATAATGGTAGATATACATTATAAAAAGGTAAACTATGTGGTATACTGCCATTAATGGGTGGTGCTTGATCTCTCTACGTCTTTTGATCAACCACATTGTAACCTTTCAAAACATCAGATGTAAGTCGTATAGATTGAGACTTAGCATATGGAGTATCAGTTGATATATCATCTGTAAATTTAATTTTTCCACGTTCTAATAAAGACATAGCTATTTTTTTTCTTGTTTTCGGGTCTTTCACCAACTAATAGTAGCAACCAGCTTAAAAAAATTAAACTATTCTATACTCGTTCGCATCACAATAACTTAACCGTATTCAGAAACTGACCTTAAAGTTAAAATGTTTTGCTTTCATAAAAATTTGTGTTTATCTTCATTCTACTGAATGTGATCGTGTTTACAAAAATAGAAAGACATTACAAAAGTAAAATTAGTAAAATCTTTTTTTAGTTATGAACTGTCTAAGTATCGTGTTGTTACGATTATTAATAATATGTACAGGAAATGGTAAAGAAAGTTTAGAAAAGAATCTAGTTAACATGTTTGTAAAAACACAAGAAACGTTCAAAGCGAAACGAGTTATAAAATTGTGTAAGATTGGTTGGAATCGTTTATACTTTTCGAAAAGAAGTTTTCTATAGTAAAAAGAAATCACTTATTGATTTTGAACCTCAGATGTTAACTTTCATATTCTGTTAGTGAAGTGTTTTTACTTTGATAAAATATACCATGATAATAATAAACCTGGATAATATAAAGGTAAGTTAAATTAATGTAGGTTCCACCGACATTTGAACTCGGATCACTGGATTCAAAGTCCAGAGTGCTAACCATTACACCATTGAACCTATACTATTTCAAATACTGCTATAGAGGAATTTTAACACATAAATCAGAGCAAAACTTGTTATTATGGCGTATAAATTATCTTACCCAATAATTATAAGCTGTATATTGTGATCAGGTATATAGTTACCAAGGAAACATCAATGTATTTATTAAAAATTTTAGGATTTCAAGGTAATTTGAAATTACCGTTAGAATGGTAATACCAGAGAAATAGAGGTTATGTTGACCTTGTCGTTAAACCTACAGTAATTGTCTCACGTGCAGTTCATGTCATATAGATCCTTTAGGCTGTTCTTTATTTACAACATAAGGTAAAACCCATGAAAATTGAGCGTTTACTCACATTAACCAATACAGCTTGTTTTGCCTTTTTTTTTTGTCTTTGGATTATTGCAGCTGACAATGTTTAGCGAGTCTGGTTACTAGATGATTATAAAAATATATATAAAGTAAACCATGGAAATATGTAAATAATAGTGAAGCAATGCGAAAAGGTGTAGAAGTATAAAGCATGGCTTGTAAGTGTCTTCTCCTGAAGATGACAGTAGATTACGTCGAAACTACTACTTGTAGAGTGTTGTTATAAAGTGGAAGCCGTACGGCTTTAATAAAGTTTTAATTGTGTCTTACGTGCTGTTCATATAGATCCTTCAGACTGTTCTTTATTCACAACATAAGATGAAACCCATCAAAATTGAACGTTTTCTCACATTAACCAGTATAGCTTCTTGGTAAGGGCGCTCGACTCGCAATCTGAAGGTTGCGAGTTCGAATTCCCGTCCCACCAAACATGCTCGCCCTTTCAGCCGTGAGGGCGCTATAATGTGACGGTCAATCCCACTATTCGTTGGTAAAATAATAGCCCAAGAGTTGGCGGTGGGTGGTGATGACTAGCTGCCTTCCCTCTAGTCTTACACTGCTAAATTAGGTTACTATATATACCTCAGTTCAATGACACTGGATAATATTACAAGATGAAGCTTGCAAAGTGATATGTTCTCCAGAATCTTTATTCCGTGTAATACGATTATAGTTTCGTAAATTTGAAAAATACCTTTTTATTCTACATTACATTAGGACCTACAACTCTCTGATTTAATGTGTCTGTATCATATACTAGGATTTAAAACTTAATTTGTTATAAATAAATTAATTTGTAGAAGTTTAGACTTCATCCATTCCTTATGGATTTAGGAACCTACCACTAAAAGTAACTATCTTCATACAATACAGTAACTTTGAGCATGGGGAAAAAAACGCCACAAAACAAGTAATAAAAAACATTTTGTAAATGTAAGATGATGTAGAATGACATCGTGGAAAAAAATACAAATATGAATATGGGAGTGATACAGCTATACGTTTTTATATGTTCTTTCTTCACTGTAGGTTCCTCACCTTTAAATCCCAAGAAGTCAAGATCATGACCAGTGATGATTAATAATCTATTTCAGCTAATTATATGGTATAACATCAATATCTGTGGTCATTCTACAAGTGCAATGAAGAAACTAAAAAAGCTATTATGATATTAACAATGTATGTTACCATTGAATTATATAAATAAAACAAATGTCACTTATTGACTTACTTCAATGAACTTGTTTTTAAAAAGAAGGGAAACGAGTAATGAAAGAACGGTCAGCAGGCTGAAAACACACATAAACTCC
>NW_013668598.1:9890-16657 GCF_000517525.1 Limulus polyphemus
TCTGTATTACATATCATAAATTACAACAACTTATGATTAATACACGATTGTTTATTTGTTTGTTTGTAATTAAGCACAAAGCTACACAATGGGATATCTGTGCTCTGCCCACCACGGGTATCGAAACCCGGTTTCTAGCGTTGTAAGTCCGCAGACATACCGCTGTGCCACTGGGGGCATTAATACACGAAGAGTTGTAAAGTGCAGAAAAAATATAAAACAACATTTACGATGGTAATAAATTTATAATTTAGTTATTAATATTTCCCAAAATGAGACCCAATCAAATTCGTGCATTTCTAGAACTTTAAACTCAGTATGTTTCTTGTTAACTTAAGAACCTGGTTAAGTAGGTAAACAACCTGTTTTAATGCAGGAGTGCGTAATTTATTAAAGTAATATAATAAAATATAATGATCAGGTTTAAAGTTTGAAATTCACCGTTCTCTGAGGATGATTGGGTGGCTTAGTTGAAACATATACAGTTAATATAAATCTGGTCATTTTATTTGTTTTTTGTTGTTATTAACTTAACGACTGAGCATCATTACGGTTAGTAGGCGCAGTAAAACCAGAATTTCAAGATTATAGATCAATTGCCGAAACATACTAGATCTAGACAAACATAAGATCAAAATAAAAGTCTGGGATCATATTCTGAAATGCTAAGCTTTTTTATGCCTAGACAAACGATCACGTAATTTCGACACGTGTATTTCTGATACTTACTTTTAGCTTTACCATTATTTAATCTAATTTCACAGGTTAAATCGGTAGTGCTGAGCTGATATCAACACTTGTTATATTTATTGCTGTTTTGCCAAAGATAACCTTTCAAATAAACGCAGTTTTTATCGAAACCATGTGGAAATATTACACAGTTATTCAGAAAGCATTAAGGTTGGCATGACTGCTTACACTTGGGCAATAGGTTATTGTAATTAAAATAGGTAACTTATGACAATATATCTGTATGGTAAAACTGATTAATTGAAAATTAAGGTACTAAAACTTGTTATCAGATGGCGCTAGTTACAATGAGAAGATTTATGCTCTGCCTTCAAGCATTATAGCTCGGCATACACAACTGTTTAGTAGTAATAATGCTTTGAGATGCTGAAAATATGCATTTCATTTATTCTAGCTAAGGTTTATGAAACAAGTTAAGGAAATATTGTTGAAAATAAATTTGTAACAAAGTAATAATGCAATAAATGCTTCATTAATCGTATTCTTGATCTCAGGTATCTGGATTCTGTAAAATTGTTGTTTAGAAATTATTTCCATCAAACATAACAGAAACTTGAAGTTGATAAAATGAAAACTTCAGTTTTTTTTTAGTTCGGTACTAATCAATAAGTGTTATAAAAGAGTGTATTGTTTGAAGTTACGCACAAAGCTACACAATGGGTTATCTGCGCTCTGACCACCACGGGTATAGAAAGCCGGTTTCTAGCGTTGTAAGTCCACAGACATTCCGCTGTGCCATTGGGGGACCGTAAAAATAGCGTAAAAGGAAAACATTTCTTCAGAGTTGTTTGGAAAACTTAGAAGACAGCAACGTTTCGATATGCTTTATTGGATCTTCATTGCTCATTATTACGAGTTTTGTCGAGTATGGTGCTGTGTGAACCGCATAGCACATTAAAGAAAAGCTGTTACCCGCTGTTTAATACAAAAACAAAATCACAAAAATCTTACATTAAATTTTTTACCGTGAAATTGTTCAAGGTAAGATTTTTAATTAGGAAGGCCGTCAAGAAATATTACAAGTTTCAAAGTGAAATTTAAAATAATAATGTAGTAGGCCTGGAACGAAAACTAATTGGTTGCACAGTTATCGATTACGAGATTATATACCATATACATGCGGAACGGCACAAATAAAAACTTACGTAATGGTGCGTATAGAATTCGCTATATCTTTTGTCGTTAAATAAGATTGAATCTTCTCTGATCATTGTATTCAATGTTAGAAAATAATTTCATTTGTTTAGTTCTTTGATGTGTTTTATAGGTTTGGCTAGTAACATTTAATTTCGTATCAAAATAATGTATGGTTAAGTTTGTTAATCAGAAACTTAACCCTGAATGTACATAGCTGAAGACACTCTCAACTCGTTACTTCATTTCAGACTAAAAAGGTTTCATTCTCATTGTTGCCGTTAGGTGACAGAATAAAAATTAGAGGTTTATTAAAATAATGTTTTACCAAATGTATCATTTAGAAGTCGGAGAGAAATCGCCTCTTAATTTTCAATTTTATAATGACGAATTTGGTATTATACTTCATTTGTGTAATTTAATTTGTTTAGGTGTTTAAATTGCAGAATGAACACTCTTAATTATTCTAATTGTTTATGTGTGAACTTCCGACTAATCTCTCAGAATAATGAAGTCTCTATTAAAGCTTTTTAACATAAGCTTTAAGGGGAGTGATATTATTAGTCGTCACTAAATAGGCTATTTTCAACAAAAACGAAATTTCATTCATGATATATAGCATCGGCAAGCAATTATAAGTAACAATTTTTTATGTTATATGTATTTCCAGTGTATTTACAAAAAATATTATTATTGTTTTGGCTACGTAATAAAAATTTGGTAACCATTGATTCTTTTAAAAAACGTTTGAGCCACTTGGCGGCAAAATCTATGTTGCTTATGTTCGATATTTAAGGTGTTATAAAATGACATATTCTGAAGTAAATTTTGTTCAGACTAACATCCTGTGTTGAATACCAAAGGAAGAAATGAAATACAATTAACTCTAATGTATATTTATTAATACATATATATGCCTGTTTGTTTGAAATTAAGTACAAACTACTCAATGAGCTCGCCGCGGATATCAAAATCCGATTTTTAGCGTGAAAAATCCTCAATCTTACCTAAACCACCAGGGGTCACACGCATATTTAAACACAAGGCATAGGTAAATAAACACGAGTTTTTTTTGTTTGTTTGTTTTTTTATATCTGACTTAATCAGTTTTCCTTTTACTGTACGTTAACTTTCAATACACTGAGTTTAACACTCTCTAATAATTTCCTTGTTCGTCTGTTAACCTACGTACATCGCTTAATCTTCTAACCTACGTTAGGTTAGAAGATAAAGCGTTGACGTACAACGCTTAATCTTCTAACCTACGTACAATGTTTTATCTTCTAATCTATGAGCAATGCTTTTCTCATTATTTACAAAAATTCTTAAGAATGTAAAAGCAACAAGATATCTTAAGTTCCTTCCATTCATCACAGTACTAACTAAAATATTAAAACAAAACACTGTTTTAATCGTTTTACATCACGTTTGTTTGCTGTAAAACACAGAGCTAGCTGAGATCTGCCCACCGCAGGTATCTACGTCCTATTTCTAGCATTATAAGCCCACTGGCGTACTGTTGAGCCACCCAGTGACAACTAAGAAATACTGTAATAACGTTACTGTTAATACCAGAGTATGATGGACGAAAACAATGCTTAAGTTTCTACTATATCTGGAGTCAGTTTACTAAATATTAAAATGATTTGTGTAGTAAATGAAACACATAACCTATGTACAAACTTACAGAAGTGTAATGAAACCTCTATTATGAATATTGTCTCTTTGATTTTCCTGTATTGGACTTCATATTTCGGCAAGTAGAAGTTTAATTTTATTATTATTATTATTAATTAATATTTAACACTATTAACAGACATTTTCGACGAAGGCCACGAATGGAGTTCGTATTTTATGATCATCTTACTAAGTTGTTCATAAATTACTTTCACGTTTCATTTAACATGCCAAATTGTCGTGGGAATAGGAATCACGTGATATTGATTACACTTATTTCTAAAACCGCTAGAGGCCCTGACAAAAACTGATAACATCTTTAAAGTTGTAGGTCGCCAGCCATATTGAAAAAAGAAACGAACGACGTTTCGAAGCAGGTTATTTACTTTATTCAAAGCAGATAATGCAGAGTTAGAATCGACTTCAGTGGTGTATATGTACAAACAAGTCTGCCTAGTTCGAATAACATACTAGAGTAATAGGCAGAAAAATAGTCATTTTGTTGATACACTAGCTGACAGACTGATATAACATTTTACTACAAAATTACTGCAAGTCTCAGTACAACTAACATTTAGTTAATGAAGAATCAGCGACAAAATTAAAAACAAGAATAAAGTAAATAACATAGAAATGTAATCGTGAATCGTCACGTCCGTTTATGTAACTTAAAATATTTGTTTTCATCGTTGTAGTTATTAGTAGAACAGAATATTTTATATGCGGGCTTTCATGTACACTGTTGGAATAAATAAAAATAAATCTCAAGAGGCATATAATCAATCAAACTATGAATATATATATGTATATATCGTTTCTCTTCATAAGATTCATCATTAAACCTGATTAAAGTGTACACTGTGAATACCACTACGGCAACATTTTAATACTAGAAAGTGATGTATTATATCTACACTAGTAATCCAACTTTCACGGTAGTGATAAATAATGTCTACACTAATAAATCAGCTTTCACGGTAGTGATAAATAATGTCTATGTCTACACTAATAAATCAGCTTTCACAGTATTCATGAATAACGTCTATGTCTACACTAATAATTCAACTTTCACGGTAGTGATAAGTAATGTCTATGTCTGCACTAATAATTCAACTTTCACGGTAGTGATAAATAATGTCTATAACTACACTAATAATTCAACTTTTACGGTAGTGATAAATAATGTATATCTCTACACTAATAATTCAACTTTCACTATATTCATAAATAACGTCTACGTCTACACTAATAATTCAACTTTCACGGTAGTGATAAGTAACGTCTATGTCTACACTAATAATTCAACTTTCACGGTAGTGATAAGTAATGTCTATGTCTGCACTAATAATTCAACTTTCACGGTAGTGATAAATAACCTCTATGTGTGCATTAATAATTCAACTTTCACTATATTCATAAATAACGTCTATGTCTACACTAATAATTCAACTTTCACGGTAATGATAAATAACGTCTGTGTCTACACTAATAATTCAACTTTCACGGTAATGATAAATAACGTCTATATCTTCATTAATAATTCAACTTTCACGGTTGTGATAAATAATGTGTAATTCGATGTGAACAGGCAGGTGTATTCGAATGTCCATCTTCTTCAATATCTTCACAATCTCTAAACACTCCTGTCACCGGAAATCAATCCTCTTCAGGGTCTCTGTAAGTCCTCCATCCTCAGAAAATTCACCTTTTTCGTTGTCCTCCATTCGCATTAAATCTTTGTCATATGACATATTATAGTAATTGTGGCAGATTTCAGTGCTATGTACAATCAATATTAACTTTGGATTAAAGGATGCTACTTTTATAGATTTAAGCTGTTTACCTACCTAGACTAGTGCTAAAATATATACCTAATTAAATCAATATAACCTTTAAAATGCCATGTTTCATCAGTTGTGTACGCTCGCTATTATTGATATTTTCGTTAACACAATATATCACGAGGTTCGGCCAGCCTAGGAGGCGTAGGTTAGTCCTAAATCCATGTGCTAAGCTTACACTACAAAATAATCACTATGATAGAATAACAAACATAAAAGCGTAAATAATTTATTTAATGAAACAATAATTCTATGACCACCAATCATGCCTTGTACGTTCTTCTTTCGAAAGAAATTTTCAAAATTAAAATGTCTGAAGACCTCTTGATCACAGTCGCAAGAAGTAAACGATACCGTGATTTTCCTGCAATATTGTGTATTTAAAAATCAAGCCACTTGCGTCAGAATTAGGGTCCTGTGGTAATATCAGATCGGCTCATACGAAGAAGCTATAAAGATGTTTTGTTCTCGTTGTTTGTTTGTTTGTTTGTAATTAAGCACAAAGATACACAATGTGATATCTGTGCTATGCCCACCACGGGTATCGAAACACGAATTCTAGCGTGTAAGTCTGCAGACATACATTACTAGCCTTAAATGATACTGGTCAAAGGCGGCCGATTATAGGGGCAACAGAAGGCATTTGTATCTCCCCTAATATCGTAAGAATAATTTTTTTCATGAAAAATCATTAAAAAAATAATAATTTAAAGTATGCAGAAATGAAGACATATTTGTCGCATCACGAAGTTCGAGGTTTGTTGCGCGCGTGAATTGAACTAAAAACTATAAAATGGTCCTTTAAATTCAAAACCATGTTCTTTACTGTCCTGCACGGCGAGTGTTTCATTGCCCTCTTTTGATTTTTTTTCCAGTGGACGCCCTTGATACTTCAAAGTGAACTACCTTCTCAGAAACCCCCAGTGGCACAGCGGCATTTCTGCAGACTTACAACGCCTGAAACCTGGTTTCGATACCCGTGGTGGGCAGAGTACAGATAGCCCATTGTTTAGCTTTGTGCTTAATTACAAATAAACAAACTAACCTTCTCAAATATTTCAAATGTAATCACAACACAAGAAAAGCTTAGTAAAAAAATAATTACTTTCAGGCGTCTTTAGGACACACACAAAATAGAGAAATGAACTTTTGAAATGTTTTTTTCTTTTAAATAAACGAAAGTAGGGGCAAGCTCGTACATGTTGGAACATTTCTTCGGAATACATTCAGAACATAAAGTGTAGTAATGGCTGGAGACGGCTTAAATGGGTAATGAAGAAAAACTTTAATATAAGTTTAACATGACAGCAAATGTACAACGTTTCGACAAGGTTTTTTACCTGATTATTATAAAACCCTTTTTAA
>NW_013668598.1:17128-18241 GCF_000517525.1 Limulus polyphemus
GTGTAGTAGATTCTAAACTGTTCTGTTTACGCAAAAACAAACAACAACAAAAACTGAACACAGTTATGACTACCCAAATTTTAGTTTTATATTAACCTGCAAAAACTCCAAATAATAGTAATAATTTGTCGTTTTTTGAAGTGGTGGCTGTTTATTAGATACAAATCCGATTTGCGTTAATTTTTGGTTAAAAGCAAACAAAACATTTTAAATGAAGAATACTTAAATTTAAAATTGAATGTCTCTTCATGGTATAAATAATTATCTCAGTAACGATAGTTATGATATACTTGTTTGAAAGTCAAGAACTGATGCAAAAATCAGTCCTAAATAAAACAAACAAGTGACTACATATCAGTAACCAGAATTCATAACTCTTCAGGGGGGAATCACCGGAGGAAAAATAATCACTTATTTATTTATCTACGTGTTGCCGTTTTCTTAGTTTTCAAACCTACACAATGGGTTATACGTAATCTGTCCACCACAGGAAATGTAATCCAACCCCGGATTTTAACGTTCCAAGTCCGTAAACTTACCGGTGACTCACCGGGGGACTTTTTATTCAGGTTAATTTAACATATGACTCCAGCTTGAGCCATGGATATGTAGGCTTCGGTTTTTTTCCCCCACAAGCTGTTTAATGTGTTCCCGGACAGGCCTGTCAAGTTGTCATATTCGCAGGTTTCAAAAGAAATATACAATATAATACAAAAACTAAAACTAAATTGGTTTACTCAGCAAAGTAAAATACTGTTTGTTTCAAGCTTTCCCTAATTTTACTGAAAAATGCAAAGCTAAGAAAACACCAATAGTCGGGGAACACGACTTTGAAATTGAGGTTTTGCGGACACCTCGTGCTATCTTTGGTTGCCCTATGTTTTATTTAATCCTAAGTAAGAATCCAGAGGGCAACCTTCAGAGATCAATGTACTTCACTATGAAAATTTCATTTAAATTTGTGCCTATTCAGTCTCCGAGAGTCGTTTTGCCGTTGTATTAAATTTCCCTCTATTTGTGTCACAAATGGTGCTACATTTGGAAGTTTGGTACCAAAATGTGTAAAGTTTTGCCGTTGTATTAAATTTCCCTCTATTTGTGTCACAAATGGTG